>NC_133847.1:1441638-1596876 GCF_047830755.1 Zonotrichia albicollis
TGTGCTACACTTGCTTGATGCAGGCCAGCATCAATCAGCTGGAAGAGGAAAGGGCCTCTCCCAGCATCCACAAGGCAAGAACTCTGTGGGAAGCTGCTCACAGTCAGTACATTTAGCTCTGCTCATCTGCATGGCCCCTTGGCGTCCAGCACAGCGTGACCTCACCCTGCAGCCTGTGCAATCCACAGCAAAACAGAGCAAGCACATCCAAAATGAGGAACATTAGTTCTGATACCATTTTGTGTTTCCACTCAGGCAGTGGTGCTGATCAGCTAACCACACACAGGCACCCCAGCTATACAGCTGGTATAGAGTGTCCATGAACTACACATTAGGGTCACACTTGGCCATTCCCTGTGCCACCTGCTCTGCTCTTGGCAGTTTAGACTTTCCTACTGGTGCAGGCTGCCTGCAACGCTCCCCTGTGTGTGCTTGGGGGGAATCAGACCTTCTGTCCTCAACCAGAATTATTAAATTCACTGTCACAGTGCATATAACAAAGGGATTTTAGAGTCCCAGCTCCCTTCCCTTTGAGCCTCTGTTTCTGATGGGTGACACACCATCACAGCTTCAAACACACCTGAAAAACGAGGGCACTTCCAGCCTCCAAGCACTCCCCTGCATAATCCTTTGGAGATGCAGAAAAGTGTTCAAACACTTTAGCTTTGGAAAGCCAAGACTAACGTCCAGCTGTTCAGAGGATTGTACTGTGCATGTGGGAGTGGCAGCCAAGCAGGGCTTTATGTCCCCACAGCCAAAGCAGCTGCCAACCACAGTGACATCACAGGCATTCTCAACCAGAACCTGGAAAAAGGTCAAGAAAGTGCTAGAAACTGCATCAGAAGGGAAAGACACAGATAAATGCTTGTTGGAAGGAGAGTTGAGCAACAGAATGAGAGTGCCAAGGAAAATGAAGGGCTGGTAATAGAGAGGGTTAAGAGAGGAGGAGAAACAGTCCCTTAGGGATGAGCAAATAAAGGCCACAGGGCTGGATGAGAATCACATCCCCACTGACAGATTCTTCATCACACACATCAGGGCAAGGACAGAACACTGAATACAAACAAGCAGAATAAAAAACCACAGCTGCCTTGGATAACCCTGACACTTCCAGCTCACCATCATCATCCCCAACATGCAACACCTCACCTGCCTGCCTGCAAGATTCGAGCTCTGCACAGCTCCCTCCAACAGGACAACAGCCTAAACTCTCCTCGGTCCAGCAGCACCATGCAGAGGTATCGCCCCATGCCTTGGTGGCACCATTTCTGAGGGCACTACAGGCAAGCAACTTCACACTCCAGAAGCCTCCAAGACCACTGCACGGCGTTCTGGTTTGTAATCTTGGTCCCCCCACCAGATCTAGACACAACAAGAGCAAGTGTTTGAGACTGCAACAAAAACACTTCCCATGTCACAATCACTTTCCTGTACAAGAGCCACAGGCGTGTCCCTTGGATAAATCCCACAAACCAGCAGTTCTGGCCTGTCACAATCAGCTAAGAAACCTGAGTTTAAGCGAGACAGAAAGTTAAAAACTGCCAGTTTATGAAAAGTCCATCACAAACCCTAAGCTTACACCACGGAGAAAAGCAGCTGCTGCTCCAGCACAGGACTGCAGCAACTTCTTCAGCTGCGCTGTGACATCGAGCTCGTTCTCTTGGGAAATCTCTGCACACGAGGCAGCGTGGCTGTGTGCTCGGGAGGCAAAACAGGCTCCAGAACGCTCTCAAACATGTGAAAAAAAAGGTACGGGAGCCCAGAGGCAAAGAAAACTTTTCCTAATCACTGCTTACACCCAGGGAAGAAGAATCTAATGAACAAACAGCGCTTCTCAAACCTCCGGCACTTCTGTCACTGGTCATATTTGTACGCGACAGCCCCGGCGCTCCCGGGGGGCAGTGGCAGCCCGGCCCGGCCCGGCTCGGGTCCGCCCAGCCCGGCCCGGCCCGGCAGAGCCGCGGCTCACGCGCGGGGGCCCCGCACAGCGAACACGGCGCAGTCCGTACCGGCGGCAGCGTCTCGCACGGGGCCCGTGCGGGCAGCGGGGCCGGCGGCAGCCGCTCCGGGGGCGAGGCCCCGAGATCTGCAGCGCGGCTCCGGCTCCCCAGCACGAGCGGCGCCGCACACCGGGGCCACCCCTCGGCGGGGACACCGGGAGGGCTGTCAGGGCTCCCGGGCCCGCCCGCCTCGGCCCGGCCCGGCCGGGACGCCGCTGCCGCGGCCGCAGCCCCGCGCCGGAGCGCTGCCCGGGCCGGTGGGCGCGGCGCGGGGCGTGGGGCCGGCCCGGCCGCCCCCCCCCGTCCGGTACCTGCGCTCCCGGCGCCCGCGGCCCCTCAGCGCGGCGCGCGCCGCCCCAGCGCCGGCTGCGGCGGCCGCCGGGCCCCGCCCCCCAGCGCTCGCCCGCCAATCCCCGCCTGTACCGCGCTGACGCACTCCCGAGCGTCCAATGGACTGCGGGTAACCCGCCAACGTAGCAACGCGACCCCGCTGGCAACAGCCGGCGGCCAATAGCGGCCCTGCGGCCACGCCCCGCCCTCCCTCCGCCCCGACACCCGGGCCACGCCCTCCCCTCTTGCTCCGCCCCCAGCCCAGGGCCCGCCCCCGCACTGCCCCCGCCCCCAGCACCGGGAGGGCTCGGCCAGCGCCGGCCCCAGAGCGGGACAGCGGGACACGGGGACAGAGAGCGGAACAGGGGGACACGGGGACACTGGGACAGAGGGACACCGGGACAGGCGGACACGGGCACCGCGGGACACCGCGATAGAGGGACACGGGCACAGAGGGACACCGGGACACCGCCCAGCGCGGCGCCCTGCGGCAGCGCAAAGCCCTGGGGACAGCGGGAACCCCGTCCCGCCGCCCCGGGGGCCCTGGCAGGGGCATCCCCCCCCCATCCCGGCTCTGGCTCGGGAGCCCCCCCAGCTTATTCTGCAGTTGTGTCTGGAACAGAACTTTACACAGACGGTATGATTTGGCAATCTTTATATCCACAATACATCATAACCATGCACAAAAATCGAGTGGTGTGTTTATTTACAAAGTGAATTGCACTTAACACAGGAACCAGGAATAAAAGTAAATGAAAGGAACCTCTCTTCTGGGTTGCATAAAGGCCCACTACTATTTATAGCCTACAAAGCCTGATAGTCAACACTACCATGCATTATCTGATCAGTGTAAAATAGGAATTGCTGTTATTTATTGAAACAGTGCAGCCCTGGAGATACTCATTCCATGGAAACATTCCATAAATCACCAACTTCATTTAAGAGTCTGCAAGTAAAGAGAATCTACCCTTCAGCCCCCACTTACTGTGCTTTACTTGAAGGACAGTTAGTCTTAACCTCCAATTGTCTGATTTTCCTTAGCTGAAATTCAAGCTCCTACCTTTAACACTGTTCTAGTTTTTTATGGAGGAAAAAATCTTCCCTAGGTGACTGAGCCACTTCACTGGGATCTTCTTTTCTTCTACGGAGTCCAGAACCTCTAAGCAAGTTCTTCCTTCTGCTTGGAAGGGAAATGAGCACCAAGCCTCGGCAAGACTCAACCAGAAACAGATCCCACCCCACCTTGTGGAGCAGCACAGCACGCAGGGACCAAAGCACCAGGAGCAAAAATACCTCCTCTACAATTTTCCAACAGCTTTTGTTAAGTAACTGGTTCAAATAAAGGCTCAGCCCAAGCCACACCACGGCCAGCCAAGAGCTCTGTGCTCACACAAGAGGTCAGCAGGGAGTCACAGGACAGCACCCAAACGGGGCATCCCTGGCCCCACAGAGCTGACCTCCAGAGCACACACTGAAATCTTTGTAACTAAGTAGCAAGCCATAAGTCATCAACTGGATTTTTATATTTATACAAATATGGAGCTTTAAAACTTTCCTAGGAACCAAACCTCCTTGTTCTGTGCAGGCTCCAGTGAAGATCCCAGACTAACTCCCCTGTCTGGAAGCAATGACTTTGCAGGAAAAGAGGCTGGATTGATCTGATCTGCCCAAGGAATTCATTTTACAAATTCACTGTTTGTGTGCTCAGGACCAAGTCACTCTTTTACATATGCATTTTAGCCTTCACCCTCCCCATCACTAAGAGGAGAGGCAACATGACAGACTCCTGCCTAATTCTGCATTAAAGGAGCTGTTCTAGACAGCAGCAGGAGCCTCTGTGGTTGTGTTATGACACAGGTGCAGTACTCAGGGCTTTGTAGTGTTTTCAATAGTTAAAGGAAAGTCAGCCTCAACATCCAAGTAAAGCAAGCAAAGCACACATTCCTTCTTTTCACAGGCAGCTTTCCTGTTATCAGGAATTTTACAAAAGCCAAACTTGGCCCTCAAATCCCTTGGGGCAGATGGAAGAGAGCTGTAATCTTTTTTTTTCCCTGACAGTAATACTGAGAGACACACAGCCAGCAAAGCTGTGGGATGAAGCAGTCAAGTTGAGGTTACATGTAGTTCTCTAATTTCCACATCAGGAAAGCATGCTTAAGGAGTCTGGGCTACTGCAGAGCTTCTCTGAATGTCAGACAGCTCTTCCAGCATTTCCAGCTTCCTCAGGATTCCTCCAAGTCTTCCCCTCAGTAATTCCAGCACAGTAGTGGGCTGGGTTGTGTGGGTGCAGTTTCTAAGGAGCACACAATGCTTCATCAGGACCCCAGGAACCCCAGATCACAAACCTTGTCCCCAGTCTGTGCACAGAACATGGCCTAGCCTGGCAGAACTGATCCAATGTCCTTTTTCAATTCTCACACACAGGCCTGTGCTTAGTCTGGGCAGGAGCACCTCAGACCCACAGAGGGGCTGTGGCTCTGCCTGGAGAGCAGCACAGCAGCCTGGAGGAGAGCCTTGTCTCATAGGGAGGGACCACAGCAGGTGAAAGCCCCCAGCCCATTCCAGGGCTCTCAGGAGCTGCATGGGTGCCCGTGGGCACACACCCACTGCCCTGCGTGCCCCACAAAGGGCAGGAGCCTCTCCCTGCCACACAACACAACAGAATGGTCCAAGGTCCACCAGTGCTCAGGGGCTTTGGACAATGGGGTTGTTCAAGAGCTCTTCAATACCCATAAATTTAACTGCACTTAAGCCCTAGACACTGACCTTTCACTGGGACTCTGCAGCAAAGTTTAAAGGCTTCCACAAAGTCAAAGACTAAAGAAAATCTTTGAAGAGACAAGCAAGTGACTAAACTGCTTATTGGCTTCTCACACCAGGCCAAACGGATTCTAGAAACTTCATGTTAAGAGCAGGACTTGCAGAGTAAGCATGTTAATACATCACGCTGAACTAATGAGTCTTCTTAACAGTACAATTTCTCCTCATGCTGTCCAGCTGATTTCTTTATATAAAGTCTGTTCAAAAATTAAGGAGCCCAGCTCCACCAGTGTCCACTTGTTCTCAAATGAAATATTTTCAGTATTTCACAATTTTCCATTCTCTCATTGCCAGCTGTCTGAACACTCACTGCATTTCATGTTCTGGTCTTGGACCTCCAAAAAGGAGATATCCCAGTTCCCACCTTCTCTCAACAGAATGCTAGTGAAGCAAATACCAAGTGTTGAAAGTGCTTCCTGAACTGGAACTCCCTTAGGACAGAGCCCTGTGATGCCTACCAAGGAATTCATACCCTCATTCAATGGGATCAGGCTGCAAGCATGCACCCTTGAACCTTGAAGGGAACCTCTAAACAAAGCTGAAGAGTGAAAGTGCCAGCACCATGTGCATCCTGTGCTGTGAGCTGGAGCCCTCTCAGTGCATACAGTACAAAATTAAAGGCATTGGTCTGGAAATCTTATAAAAGAAAAACCATCAGAGTTAACTGCCCTTAATTTTATTACGTAACCAGACAGAACAGTTGAGACTGGAATGTCAGATTTCCTCTTCAAGCACAATTCACAGTTTCATATTTGCTTTGTATCAGTAAAGAAAAATCAACTCACTAATATGCAGCTGGGATTCATCCAGTGAGGTACAGGCTCAGAATACAGAGCAAAAACTCACTGCAAATGGTGCCACAAGCCTTCAGGGAGCAGCAGGTGCTTTCCAGCTCCTCCTTTAGATCATTTCACCCAGTATTTGCCATCAGAACATTCAGCGGATACCGGAGGGGATACAAGTGTGCAAGAGCTAGTGAGTGATGAAAAGCCATCAGAGATTTGCACAAGCAAGCAAGAGACTGACTACACAAAGTTGTGGTAACATTCTTCCCATTCAGCACAACGAAGAATTATAGTAGTTAGCCCTGCCGATGACAAATCTGTTACATCAGTGAAGTACAATCATTTAAGAGTTACAGTCTGCAGTTCAGTAAAACGGTAAGAGGAAAACAACAGATTAGTAGTTATTATGTGAAATCCTAATATTATGCATTTTAGTAGAGGTCAATAGTGAAAGATCATGAAGAGAAAGTTCCAGATACTATGAATCTGCAGAAGTTTTACAAAATGTATAAAGTATTGTGTTTCTCTACAACAACCAAAACCCTTACAAGTGCAGGTATATATGTGACATGAAAATATTGCCTCACTCACTCAGACAGGGGCAGGAGAGATCTAGAGAAAAAGCAGCATGCAAAAAAAACCCCCTGGAACTAGCGCAGATCCTGCTTTCAGACACTGACCTACAGTACAAAAAGAAGCCTACTTGTACAGGCTGCAAAAGGTTTCTGAAATCAATGTGCTGGCACTTACTGTACAATAATGTTAACTGATTAACATAAGCCATGAATAAATATTACGCCACTTCATAAAGCCTGCACAGGCATTCATGGTGGCAGAGAAAGCAATGCAGACATATTTCATTGTTCCCAAATAAACAAGAAGAGAGAAAGATTTCCCAAGCAGGAAACAGTAAACTACACAGCCAGACTAACTGTATTAGGGGTAATTACAGAATAAGTAATGTTATTTTCAACAGCTTTCTTATGTGTGTGCAGCACTAAAATCCTCACTGTGAGACTTCATCAGGACAGAAAACAGAACATTTGGCAGGATAGCTAGTTTAATTTCTCCCCCATGTTTACAGAAACACAAGAAAAAGAGATATCTGACTATGGGAGGAAAAAACCTTGTCACCTAAATAGAGTTATTTCTTCAACTGGTAGAGTCAAGTCCCATTGTTCCCCTCCCAGAAAATAACAACAACAACAAAACCAAACTGAAAAAATCCTAGCAAAACCAAAAAAAGCCTATTTGATAAGAGTGTTTCATGGGATAATATCCAGCAGCAGATTTTCCAACACAAACATGTCTATCAGATCAGTGACTACATTTCAAGCCCAGAAGTCACCACATGGAAGGGGTTTCAGAGGCAGGAGGATGTTAGCCCTACAATTAAAGCTCTAATATGAGAGGGGAGATTTGGGAATGGAATAAAGGAGGGAGGGAGGAGGGAGTCACTGAATCACAGGAGATAGGAAGTGCACACAAGTTTCTAAATGAAGCACAGACAAAGTGGAGGGCACAAGAGTCATCTAGAGAAGGTCACAGGTTCTGACAGCACTGGAGTTTGTTGGATTTCTGTCCGTCAGTGGTTGGCGGGACGCTGATATCCACCACGTTGTTGCCTGGAGACTCATCGTGCGCAGACCGGTCGGCGATTTGCTTCTGCGACACGATGCGGTAGATCTCTGCAAGGACAGCACACGGTGAGAACATGCCAGAACTGAGAAGGAGATTTTAACTTGAGGGCTCTGAAAGGGAATCTAGGCTAATCAGATGTGGTGTGTAACATCTGGTTGGCATTCCAGCTCTGGAATGAATACACCAGCTCTGTCTGGAAAAGTTACTAAGACAAGAGTCCTCATTGCCTTCCACAATAGCACTTCCTATCCTGTTCTTTTTCAATGATTCCATGAAAATGGGGATTATTAAAAGGGTTTTTGTTGCAGTGTGTTGCAACTTCCTGTTTTACTTCCCAGTCCCTTCCCAGGTGTGGCAATACCTCTCTCCCTTCCCCCTCGCCCCCTTGCTGAGTGAGTTCTGTCAATCAGGCTTAACATTCCAGCAAGGCCTCGTGTGGTTGGTCAGGTTCAAAGGATGCCCTTCAGGCCTGGGGTCATTGGCCTGTCTGGGTGCCCCTCGTTCCCTGAGACCCTCCTCCTCCCACCTGGTTGGTGCTCACCTGTCCCTTCCCCTCCCCCTGTCCCTGAGCTTCAATTGAGCCAGGACCATGTGCTCAGCATTCTGTTGGAGCTGTTACCAAGATTCAGATGTCTGTGACCATGGAATAAACTCTGGATTAAACCCTCTGACAGAATCCATCTCCTTTTCCTCTTCACCCTAGCCCGAAGCCCTTCCACCTGAGATAAACTGAGTTTCTACAAGCCTGGGTTTGTTTCAATGCCCAGCTGCAACCTAAAGCCAGCCAAAAGTGTCTCTGAGGTGAAACACCAGAGTTGCCGCCTTTGGCCCAGCAGCAAAGGTCAGACGAGCCTGGGCACAATCTACCTGGTAATATTGGGATCTTATTCCAATAGGTTTTCAAATGGGAAAGGAGCAAGAATGCTCATTCTAAAACAGGGAATCATCATCTTTGTGATTAAAAAAAAGCAAGCAGCATACTTTAGAAACACCAATCACCAGGGTGCTGGGAAACCTCCGCAGCAGCAACAGGTTACCCAATGCCCACCTCCACTCCCAGCAACTGCTGCCACCAAGTAACAGCAATGCTCCTCTGCAACACATCAGTGTTCCCACCAAGTAACAGCAATGCTCCTCCCTGCAACACATCAGCTTTCTTACCTATGACAGTAAAAGCTGCATGGGTCCATAAAGCCCCAGTCTTCTCCAAATTAATTTATTTGACTCAAACTAACTTAATGCTTGAAAGCATACAGATCCACAAAGCTGTAACCACTGAAGACAGACCGCCAACTTAAAAGCTTTCACAAACAAACTGTTTCAATTGCATACTTAGCAGAAGTCTTGTAAGTGGAAAGGTTTTTAAGTTAAATTATTTCACTGACTATAAGCCCTTGTTCCAACTTCCCTCCATTGTGAAACAGGAAAAGGGCAAGTACTTTCCTGGAAGTCTGTGGTAAATATTATGGTCACATTCATACAGCCACAACCCCACAACAGCAACACCCAAAGCCTTTAGTAAGGATTAAAATTCACAGAGGATTTTGCAGGGTTTTTTAATGGGGATTTTTGGTGGTTTTTTGGGTTTTTTTTTAAGAATCTGCACAACATATATTTATGTTGTTTAAAATGAAAACCTTTAACTCAAGGCCAATCTTGTCACTGGCTACCAACAGATCTTTGCTAAAGGGAGGAGGAGGGTTGTTCAGAGGCTGTCACACCTTTTTCTTTCCTGCTCAGTACTGCATTTGAATTTCAGCTGTTTAGAGCGGTTGCCAAGCCCCCTTTGCTTTCAGGTAGCATCTCTTTGGGGTGTTCAGTGTGGTTTTTTTCCTTCCAGTTATTAGTGATTCCTCAAACAAGTGGCCAGTAAGGAAACTCCTGTCCTGCTGTTCCCATTCTCTTCCCTCCACCAAGTCCCCTGTGGTGGTTCCCAACTCACTACTCCACACAGCACATTTTCCAAGGTTCCTTCTCTCTTAGAAGGATGATTCTCCCCCAGGTGTAATCACTTTAGGAATAATCTTTTCAGGACTTCTCAGTCTTATTATCCATGTGCCTATGCTACCCAACCAGACAATCTCAACACTTTTGGGAGCCCAGGGTGCTGTGAGAGAGAGGGTTTGAGTTCAGTTTGCCTGGGCCTGACCTCAGCCTGAGGTGTTACAGCACTGTGGCTCTCCTAGAGTGGCCTGAGGCCAGCATCTCTAACCAGGGTCGGTCTCAGGACAACACTGCAAGGGAAGACAGGATGGACGGTGACTGTTGAACTACACTCAGAACACTAAAATAAAAAATACTCTCTCAAAGTGCCAGGGAAGTTGCTTCAAATCCAGCCATGTGTCCCAGGTCAGCCACAAATCTGCTACACAGTGCAAGACCAGCCCAGCTCCAGCTCTGGGCAGTCGGCTCTGCCTCACACTCCAGATGCTTCACTAGTGGCTCTTGAATAACACAGATCTGCTGGGCACCAAATACAGAGGATTTGTAGAGATGAGACATTCCTCATCTGTCAGGCAGATTTACCTATAAGGGCAGCTTGGGTACCCTTTATTTCCTGTCTGCCTCCTCTTGGGCACCTTGGAGTCAGAGCTGGGGTTGCTCAGTCTGGAGAAGAAAAGGCTCTGGGAAAATCTTAATGCAGACCACCAACAACTACAGTCCCCCAAGAAGCTGGAGAGGGACTTTGGACAAGGTCCTGGAGGTACAGAACAAGGGGGAATGGCTTCCCACTGCCACAGGGCAGGGCTGGATGGGATCTTGGGCACGAATTGTTCCCTGGCAGGGTGGGCAGGCCCTGGCACAGGGTGCCCAGAGCAGCTGGGGCTGCCCCTGGATCCCTGGCAGTGCCCAAGGCCAGGCTGGGCAGGGCTGGGAGCAGCCTGGGACAGTGGGAGGTGTCCCTGCCTGTGGCTCACTGTCAACTTGACATCCTCCAGAACCCGCAGGTCCTTCTCTGCAGAAGATGCTGTTGGTGCAGTGCAGTCACCACCTTTGCTATCAGCTGAGAATAAGAGTTCAGTAGTCTGAAAATGGCACCAGCCTGCTTTGGTGCAAGAGAAGACACTGCAACATTTAACTTCCAGCATGGCTGGGGCTTCACCGCTGAGATTTTGTGCGGGCACAGAAGTACAGTTACTAGTCCCTTTACAACAGTGCTATTGCAATAGCTTGAACTTATGGAACATCAGGAGACAGAAACCTCCAGGAGACAGAAACCCTCACCTGAGACAGAAAGGGGTGTATAGGGTGGGAGGCAGAACACAAAGGTGAGATTAGAAAACTTGCAAAGCAACCATTGCTCCCACCACTCATTTCCAAAACATTCCAGAAAACTACAGACTATGCCCATGAAGAAGATCCACCACCTCAGCAGCTCCTGTGAATCCATAACAAACCATACCTGTAAGGATGTTCTTGAAGGCTTCTTCTACATTTGTAGAGTCCAGAGCAGATGTTTCAATAAAAGATAAATTATTTTTTTCTGTAATAAACAAGAAGTGGTTCGGTTAAACAAATTAATGACACTTTATTTCACATTTAATTTGAGGGCTTTTAACTTTTATTTCAGGCCAAACCAGCCAGGACCCAGTAATTTTTTTCTTTTCCTTGTTGCACAAGGAACACCTTAGTGCTAGAGTTCAGCAACATTTCCTTTGCCCAAAGTGCAAGAACATTTTCCCCACTGCAGCCCTTGCTCAGTCAAACAACACAAAATACCATTCTCTTCTGCCTACAGATCACACCCAGAGGTACCCTGAGCAAGAGCCCCAGCAAAAGCACATCAGCTGCTACAGAGACACAATTCTCCTCTGCAATCCCAAGATCAAAAGACCTATACTTTCCTAATCAGACCCCACTTCCAAATAACAATGACCCCCTGAAATAGTCTATTTTCTTCTTTCCTCTTACAATGCAATTTTTAAAAATCATTATTAAAAAAGGAAAGTGATTAACACTCAAATATCATGCCTAGAATGGTTCTGTATCACCTGCCCAGGAACAGGCAAATTTCAGTAATGGAACTTAAACAGCAACAATTAGAGCATCACTAGCAATTTAAAACAGCCTCAGGAGGAAGTCCAGGGTTAAAAAGTAAGAAGCTGAATCAAGTGACCGAAGTAAGAGACTATCTGGGGCACCCACCAACTTGTTTTGCTTCTTTTACATAAATGTCACTTCTCCTCCATCTGAAAATTTGAAGTGCCTTTATTACCCTTAGGGTACTTGCTTACCAGCAAACTTCAGAAAGTGTGTATAAGCAAGCCTTGGTAATATTTCTAGAAGTATTTTAGAAGCTGTACATTTACATTCCACCTCCAAGCTTGACAGCCACACAAAAGCTGAATGTCCCCAGGCCTTTCAGGACAAAAGAATATCTGACCAGTGCTCTGCCAGGTAAGGAAGAGAGAAGGAATGCAGTGGCAGCATCTTACATAACTCACTTGACTTCTCCCAACAAATGATAATTCTCAAACCTGATGATCGCTGCATTTAGGTGAGACTAGATGACACCACTACATGCATCAGTGCTCTAGAGCAGCAACCACCCCATCTAAGGGAAGCTTCAGCATTCATTTGTAGCTGTCCACATTGATATCTACTCAGCAGAAGCAGGTCTCTAGGAAGGAAGGATGGACATTTTATATTGTGATTTTTTTTTTATTGTGATAGTCTCTCTTCTAAACACTGCTTACTGTTTCTAGCCTTGCTAGAAGAATGTTTATTCTTCAGCTATCAGGCAGCTCAAGGACAGCGTTTCAAAAACATGTACTACCACTAGATTTAAAAAACAACAGAAAACTGCAAACTAAAAATGGCAAAGAGAATTCTCCAAAAAAACCAAACCAACCACACATGCCAGTTAATAAGTCAAGATACTTCAATATAAAAAACCAAAAACGAACAAAACATCTTAAATGCCTTTTTTAGGGTCCAAACTAAAGCTGGAGGTGGGAGCTGAGCCCTGGACAAACGGCGAGATCCCAGCAGCCCCAGCCATACCTGCGAAGGCCCGGGCCTCGTCAGTGGGCACGGCCCGCAGGTGGCGCAGGTCGCTCTTGTTGCCCACCAGCATGATGACGATGTTGTTGTCGGCGTGGTCCCGCAGCTCCTTCAGCCAGCGCTCCACGTTCTCGTAGGTGAGGTGTTTGGCGATGTCATAGACGAGCAGAGCCCCAACAGCACCGCGGTAGTACCTGAAAGCAGGAGGCACAGGGGCACAGCCCTTCAGCAGGGCTCTGTCCCAGCCACACCAGCACCCAGCCCACCCCGCCCTCCGTAACGCGCTCCCCGTCAGAAAAAGCTGTGCTGATGCAGACACTCTTGTTGGAGTGGTTTTGAAGCCTAAGACCGAGTTCCAAATACAGGGCTTTTCTCTAATAGCATTTCTAAAAAAATCCAGTGTGTGTACCAAAATGCTGGAGAGCCTCCAGAAACCAGGACTGAAAATGTCCTGTCTGCTCCAGCTGTGCATAGGAAAACTCACCATTGCAGAATCGCTGCAGCTGAGAGGTTTTTGTGAAGTTACAACCTAACTTTCTCCAGGAAAACAGCCCTTAATAAAATGTCAGTATTTGTTCCTGATCCTTCAACTACCTCCTGTCCCTCCTACAAATTACAGAGGGGACTCTGGACTATATTGTCACTATCCACCAAGCTCTAATCCAGGAACAGGGTTTGCCTCCT
This sequence comes from Zonotrichia albicollis, assembly GCF_047830755.1. NCBI lineage: Eukaryota > Metazoa > Chordata > Aves > Passeriformes > Passerellidae > Zonotrichia > Zonotrichia albicollis. The sequence continues at coordinate 1,454,903 of NC_133847.1, forward strand.
CAACGCAGGTTTGGGCCCATTTCAACACAAGCCAAGGGCTCAGCTCAGCAGAAGCCAATCTGTATCAGCAATCCTGTAACATCCGTATCTCTCTTCCACACAATCCTACCATTTCTCCTCAGCTCTGCCAGCACCTGTCTGACATGTTGTTGAACTGAGTCAGGGCACCAAGTCAGCAGAAATCATTCTCTTTTCCCTGATGTTTGGCATTCTGCTGGCTGAGCAGGCTGAACTGGCTGAGTGATGTGTCAAGCAGCAGTTAGTGCCAGCACAAAGAAGAGGCAGGATCACAGGACTGCAGCTGCACTAACTCCCAGCAGTAAAACCTGTTGTTGATGACCCAGACTAGACTAGAAGTTTTTACAGCAAACCAAGGGTCACAAAAAAATTTCTTTAAGTCACACTAACAATTCCAGAAAATATGCAATTTGAAATTGTCACTTACATCTGCTTCTGCATCCCTTTCCCTATAGACTGCTCCCTTTGGGCATCAGGGTCTCCTGGTTTTCTCCCATCTTGACAAAATTCCTTTTACCTTGAGTTTAATGGCTCAATCAGTTCGTGACTCAGAAACATGTTTTTACCTTTAAAAACTGATACACATCTGTAACATAACAAAAAATCAACTCACTGATCAAAAAATGCTCTGGAGAACCAGGTCTGACCGAAGGATTTGCTTTGTGTCCTCTGCAGGACACTTTTGCCAGCATAGAAATAGGTACAGCTCAAAGCACTCTGCAGACTAACAAGGTGCCACAGGTGAAAAAGCTTCTCACCTCCAGGGATTGTGCCCAATATTGCACAGCCAGCACTACCATTGTTGCCTTCCAATTCCTGGCTACTCAGTGTCTGCGCTCATGTATCTAATTTGCAGGGCTGGGACTAATTCTAAGTCATTGAGATTTCAAAGGACTTTGTGGCTGCAGGTTTTCCTAAAAATACCCTCAATCTCAAGACTGAGGAAACAGTTGAGACCAGAAGCCATGGGTGTTACAGAAAGCCACCATACCTAGACCAAAACTTGATACCAACAGTACCCAGCTTCCATCTGAAATGACACTCACTCCACATAATGAATGCATCACATTCAGCATAGACAAAAAACTAAATCCCAAAACTCCAACAGAATTTCCCACAGTTTTGATTTAAGCTGTCATTTCTTTCCATAACCATAACATGAGAATCTAAAACGTACTTTCATTATATTAATCAAGGGAACACAAAAGTATTTGCTACCTTATGACTTGGATCCACACTTAAGCCTGTCACAATGACATTGTCATGTGTGCCAAGTGTGTTTCACTCTCTACCCATCCATTTATCTGCAGCATCTCTCTGCAATCCCGTTGAGCACAGGCAGGGTACTCACGCTGAGGTGATGGCTCGGTATCGCTCCTGGCCCGCAGTGTCCCAGATCTGGGCTTTTATCGTCTTCCCGTCCACCTGAATGCTCCTGGTGGCAAATTCCACCCCAATGGTGCTCTTGCTTTCCAGATTGAACTCATTGCGTGTGAAACGGGACAGAAGATTACTTTTCCCAACTCCAGAGTCTCCAATCAACACAACTGAAAGCAGAGACATTATTTTCACAATTAATTTCTCACACCAGCACCAACTCCAGACTGCAGTGTGGCCTGGCAGGCAGCACCCACCAGAAATGCACTCAGATAACACAGGAGAGACAACACAGACAACACCACAGCCTTTACTATGCACACCTTGCTTCTCCAAGCCCAGGAGAGCCCCAAGCTGTTTTGTGGTGAGCAGCTGCTCAGTCCTCAGAGGTGAAAATGAGAAATTGCTACAGTGACTCTCAAAGTCAAACAGTGCTTTGGAAGCCCCAACCACTGCAGCAAGCAGAGGTAAGACATGCCCCTCACACACTCAACCTTTGCCACAGGAAGGCTGCAAGCCACATTTTAAGAAACACTACAGGCAAGAACATGGCAACAGGCCACTTGTCTGCCCAACAAAAGCCTTTGTACAGTGTAAGTGAACTCTATTTTTATTAAACATGGTAAGTAAACAATCATTTGCAGTCCCTGTTGGAGTCATATAGGGTGTTCTAATTTAATTTAATTAATAAATCTGTTCACCACAAAAAGGGAAAAACAGGAGATATTTGGTACTACAAAAAAGATACAAAGCAAAGCAGAACTTCATCCAACAAAACAAGTTGTAGTAGACTGCATGAGAAGTAAGAGATGAGCTAGAAACCTCTGCCCCCACACAGGGTGTTGCCATGATAACAGAAAAATGTAAGTGCAGAGATCTTCAGCACACAAAACCCAGCTTTCCTGAAAGGAATTGTGAAAACAAAGGCACATCTTGAGGCAGGAGGTTCCCTCTACTTTTTTTGCTTATAGATGAGAGCAAGAAACACAGCTGAAACAGCTGAGCCAAGCTCCCTTCCTCTCACAAACACTCTTATCACATACCCTTTGGAATTCAAGTGTCCTGGCTCAAGCAAAAAAGGAAGAAAGGCAGCCAGCCTCTGTGAGCTTCTTTAACCTTGGGAATATTTCCTACTCCAGTTCTAAGCAAAGATTTGCTGATCTTCCTCATTCATTTGGTCTGCTTTTCCTACAGAAAAGCAGACATGGACAAAAAACAGTCCCAATTTCCCCCCAGCAACTACAGAAGAACCTTCTCATTGCACACTCCCAGAATGAGCTCACCAGTGTTTTCCCAGGCCAAGGATCACGCTTGTCTTTCAGTGGTGCCTCAGCTTTTCTCTGCTCAGGCCATTGTTTGAGGATGGAGCCCTGCTCCAGCTCGCTGCCACCCCAGCCCTGAGCGCATTCCCCGGCTGGTGCTGGACCCTGGCTCTGCTGCACAGGGCCATTGTTGAAAGGCTGGAGAGCCCCTGTGCAGCTCATCTGCCTGAGAGCACAGGCAGACAATTGTGCTGGCACAGCTGAGCAGGCAAAACACAGCACAGCAGGAACGGGCAGCCCGCACAGCGTGGCAAGGCACCACAACTCCCACCCAGGAGAACTTCAAGCAGCTCCTCACAGGGCTCTGCCTGCCCTGGCAAACAGCCTAAACCACTTTTTAGGGTATGAGAACAGATAGATTAAAAAAAAGATTTTGTTCCAAGTTCTAACTCTAGGATTTTGTCAGCTTTATTTTCCAGACAGTTTTCCATCACTAATTCCATGGGAGCTTCCAAGAACAGGCAGAGGTCACCCATCCTGCCCAGGGAGCTGGGGCTGGAGTAGGCTCCATCCTACAGCAAAGCCCTGGCCAGAACCAAAAGTAACAATATCCACCACACAAGATAGACCAGACTGGAAGACCCCTGAGGCTTCCAATTGTTTCTGAAGGGAGCTATCTTCCCATGAGTTTGCAGCTGGAGAAAGCACAGCCTTTCCACATTCTAGCCATCTCTCAGGCTCTGGCATTTTAAAACTATCAATTGGGGCATAATAAACCATGCAAATGGCTCCCAGGTCATTAACTCCATCTGTCACTGGAAGAAAATTCCAGGGGTCCTGTGCTCCTCTGGCTGGTTATTCACAGGCTCCCTTCACCGTGCTGCCCCACACTCCAGCACAGCTTCTAGGAGAGCATTTTTCACAAGTCAAAGGAAGGCAACCAGATCCCAGTTCAATAAAGAGCATTCCTAGAGTTTCCATGTGCTTCTTATTAATACCCAATCTTGAGCACTAAAAGGGCATTTTCACTTTCAGGAGAAAGATGCCAAGACTGGGGACCCCACATGCAGCGAGAAGCTACAAACTTATTTTCTACAGGAGCTGAGCAAGAAGACACCTTCAACATTCTGGACTAAGTGATTAGATCTTGGGAAAGTTTCTAAATTTGGTAAAAGACCACCACACAGTATTGCCTGTCCAAATTCAGAAGTCATGACAGAGAAGGAAAGAGTTCCAAATGACAGCTTAAGAGTCTGAATACTCTCTAAACACATCTCACCAGAACCCAGGAACTCGCTCTCAAAATGCCCCCAAGGGCCACACTGGTGATGAAAAGACCCTGGCAGTGACAGGAACCAATACCAATAAACAGCACCAGCCACCTTCAGATGGCCCAGAGCACACAGACAAGCCTTGCACAGTGCCCTGTTTATATCCTGAATCCTGCTCCTTCAGTATTTCCTGATTTTCCCTCTCCTCCAGCACCCCCTGCCACTGTGTGGGTTATGCATCGCCACCACATCACCCATCCATCAGCTCAGTCACCACCTCACTCTGCCTCCTGTGTCTGCAACACCCAGAGCTGCAGCACAATCCCACCCCAAACACCTGCCCTGGACACCGACATCCTTGTACACAACAAGCCAAAGTCAGAATGGAAATTCCGGTGCCATACATCACTGGTAAGAAAGGGGAAATAGATCAATTTATGACAGAATTCTAAAAACACTCATTTATCCATCTGGGAAAAAGAATATATACTTTTGAGAATATAAGAAGATTAAGACTCCTTCTAGCAGAGACCATCTAATGAGAGTTTGTGATAAATCTGAAGTACATAAGGTTGCCAGATATTGGTGACTAATAGGATACACATTTGTTGTTAAAAACCACAGCCATAGCTACACAGAGACTAATCAGAGCAGTCTAAATTCCCACAAAAGTAAAAGAATGCTCTTTTGCCCTATGGCTGATTTTCCTGCCTTTTTCATGAGCCAGCACACATCTGCACAACCTCAGATTTAATTTTTAAAATAAACACTGAGAGTAGCTAATCTTGGGAGCAAAATTAATGTGCAGCTCACATTTAATAGGTACAAGGCATCCAACAATTTTAACGGCTCTTCAAAGGTCATGAATTAAATTCCAAATCAACGCATTCAAAACACATCCTGAAAAGCCCCTGCTTTTTCACCATTCCTGCTACAACACTGACTGGGAATAGAGGGCAGAACTGCTGGCTCCACTTGGGTCACATCCCTGAGCACAGGCACAAGCTCCTCGCAGCCTCAGTGCCCCACGCAGCCCTGCATACAAACCTCGGCTCCTTCCCCCAAAGGATGGTTTAGGCACTTTGGTAAAGAGTAGTATTCTGTTGTGATCAATAAAATAAGCAGTTCTGTTGGGATGCACACAGAAAAAAAGGGAAATTGGGAACAAAGAAGCAGTAGGTCAGCAGAGCAGATCTGACTATAATCACAATCCCAGACTGCTCCCAAACCTTAAGTTAGTCACTGCCTGCCACACGCTGTCCTTTGCAAATAGGTGGTAGGGGAAACAGTCAAGCTTTAAATTTAATAAAAATAAACCTTCCCAGACTTAAGATCCTCCTACATCATTATTTCTACCTCCAACTACTACACAGACTGGCAGAACATAGTTCAAAAGTCATCTGTGTAGCTAAGAAGGGGCTAAACCACAAACCAAAGTCCTGGACATCATTACAGCAACTGTCCTTGAGGTTTAATTCCACTATTGAAGGAGGCAAAAGAAAAGTAGGAGAGTTGGTACCACAGCAGAGCACTCATCCCACTTGGTCCCATTTATATTATTTTTTGTCTAGTCCCAAAAATCCTCAGAAGAAGGAAAAGATAAATAATCAAACGCACAAAGAAATCCTTCTCTATCTACTTTTTTTTTTTAGAAATCCACACAACAACCCCTCCCAAAAGATGCACAGAAAAGGACAATTCTCTCACCCGTTTTTTATTAAGTGCTACAAAGTTTGCCAGCATCACCACAGCACAGATCCTGACCAAATGGCTTTAGGTTCAGTCTCATTCCAAATAACATTAAAAACGCATTTCAAAGCAAGTATTTTTAAGATGAATGCATTCTCCCTAGCTAATTGACTATTCAGAGAAGGAAAAAAATAAGTACAATTTTTAAGCTTTCAAGTTCCTGGCTATTAAACCACCTGGGAAACAGACTTCAGAAGGAAACTACTTCAGACTCAGACAGTTTAGTATATTTTTACAGTCTGGTTGTCTGCTTTATAGGCAGAGAAGAAATAAGGGCTTTTTTCCCCATTGTCTTCAAGATTCAACCCACTGTAAAACAAATAAAGCAAATGGGCAAATATATTTATAAAATATTTCCCACAGATGAGTAACTGCCCTTTTCTTTGCTCCACAAGTTTCAGAATCACTGCTGCCCTTGTGAGCGTCCAGGTACAAAGACATCGAACGCCGGGGAAATTGTCACAGCAGCAGGAGACCCCCAGAGCCCTCACAGACACCACAGCACCGCTGGCTCTGCCCTTCCCGAGAGTGAACTCTGGGGATGGAAATCAGCTTTCAGCCACTCTACCAACAGTAGATCTAGTGCAAAACAGGCTAGGAAACCAAAGCCGAGGGTGCTACACCCACCTGCACTGCTCCTCGGGCCTCACAGGCAGAGCTGCGGGCTGCTCCGGGAAATTGGGCAGCTCGAGCCCCTGGACAGGCCGGCCTGGGGAAACACCCACGGGACAGAGACCCCGCAGCCATTCCACGGGATGACATCCTCCGGCTGCCTCCGGAGCCAGCGCAGGAGGAGCAGCACCGAGCCTTCACAAGAGCCCTGGCCAGCCCGACATGCCACAGGAAGGGGCAGGGCAGGCGGCAAACACCCATCAGCACAGCCAGTTAACGCCGCTCCGCTCCCAGGCTCCCGGTACCGGCGCTCAGCGGGGACCTGCGAAGGAGCCTCCACCGAAGCTGGCGGTTTTGCAGCTCCGACTCGACACCAGGCGATCTCCACACAGCCACAGGCACGGCTGGGCAGAGCCCCGGCCCGCGGCCCGCCCGCTCCCCGCCGCGGCTCCGGTCGCCCCCGGGGATCGCAGCCGCCCAGCTGCTGGCGCACAGCCGTCACGGGCCGGGCCGGGCCGGGGCGGAGCGGAGCGGGCAGGCCCTTGCGGCTCTCCCGCCGTTCCCCCGGCTCTGCCCCGGCTCAGACCAGGCCGGGGGCCCACAAGGCCGTCCCGCGCACCAAGGCCGCGGCGGACGCCCCGAGCCCGCGCGGCCCGCTGGTCCCGGCCGAGACCGGCGCGGTGCGGCGGCCGCGGCCCTGCTGAGCACGTACCTTTGAACAGATAGTCGTACTCGTCGTCGCGGGTGCCCATGGCGATGGCGGCGCCGACCCTCTGCCTGCCCGGCACCGACCGCGGCCCAGCCGGGGAGGGGCGCTCCCGCACCACCCAATCAGCGCCCGCCAGAGACCGCAGGAGGCGGGCGCTGTGCCAGACCTATCAAGGATAGCCAATAAATGACGGGAATTCCGCTGACTGGCGGGGAACGATGTCCAATCAAAGAGAGGCAGCTGGGGAGGGGCGGTGCTTGGGTGCCCGAGCTGGGACCCTGAGAGACGGGGCGGGGTTTGTGTGAGGGCCGGGGCGGGGCTCCGGGGCGCCGAGCGGGGGCAGTCTGCTCGCGGCGGGGGCTGCGCCGGGTGGGGGGCGGCCCTCAGGGCCGTGGGGACCCTCCCGGTTTGAGCGGGATCGCTGGGAGAGAGGTTTCGCCCCGTCTGAGAGTGACCCCCGATCGCTGGGCATGGCGCCGGCTCTGCGCCGGCGAGAGAACCGGCCCGGCCCGGGGATCAGCGCAGCAGCGGAGCCGGGGAACCCGGCGGGGGAGGCCTTCAGCAGCGCCCCAGGACGCGCGGCTGCCGCCCAGAGCCCCCGGCCGGCCCCCTCGCTTCCCCCTCGGGCCGCTCCGTGCCCCGCTTAGCGCTCCCGGCCCCACCTTCCTGCTCAACAGCAGCTGAAAGGCTGTTCTGGCGCATACATGCCCTCACGGGGACACAATTGCTCGAGGAAAGCATTTCCCTTTCTTTTTCCTGGCACGGCTCTAGGCAGTTTCCTGAGAGGAGCAGTGACGAAAGGCAGAGGCTGTGGCCGCTCGGGCAGTGACGGCAGGACGCCCTTCGCCTCGGCTTTGCGGGCTCCAGGTGGGACATCCTTCACCTTCCGACGGCGGAGCTACAGCAGCTCACCCTGGGAACGCTGTCGGGCTGCAGGAGCAGCCTCTCGGGTGTCCTGCTGCCCTGGTGGCTCCTTCTCGTGACCCCATACAACTTATGTACACTTGTTTCCCATCACTGGACTGACACCTTTGGTTGTTGTTGGACAAACCCTGGCAGGGAAACTGCCGACTCCCTCCCCTCCTCAGTGATGTGCAGGGAGGTGGCTGTGCTCATCACACATTTCTCTCTGTGCTGTGCTCCTCACGACAGGTCTGCCCTACTTCCCTGGAGGAGTGTTTATCCAGCTAAAGGATTAGTGCATCTGCAGTATCACTGAGGGAGCAGCAGTAAGACTGAGACAATGGTGAGGGGAAAGCTCTGGCTTTGGACTTATTTTTGCTGTCTTAGGGTGATGCTCAAAGTGGGAGCCATGTCAGGGTGGGGACAGATTCAGACCCTCCAGGCTCTGTGGCTCTGAGCTGCTTTCAGCTTCCCCCAGTTGTGAACACCTTAGACAGACAGGACCATGGTATCCAAGGGATCCCATTTCCAAAAATAAGTGCTAATAAATTAATGGGGGCAGACAAAGAGGCAGCAGCCTCACAGCTTGGCTGGGTGACACCCAGGCTATCAATGACCCAGGCTCTGAGAATGGGTAACAACGAACATGCTGCAAGCACACTACAGTCCCACTGCCAAGGTATCCCTGTTGCATATCAGGCAATTGAAGCAGCAGGGAAAGAAAGCCAAAATTTCACAGAACCTGCAGTCTAGGAAAGATGCAGCTCCAGCCTACCAATGGCTTGGGCCGGTTGTTCCTCTGTGACAGGCAGCAATTGCTGAAGGAGTGGGGAGGGAATCTTTTCTTAGGGGTTTTGGTGCTCACATGCAGCATGGAGCACCAGACTTTTAATCCTTCTGATGCCAGAGGGAGTTTTAACACCAGGATCTACAGGAAGGTGTTACTACTTTCTCCTGTTGATGCTATTCCTGTTTCTGCAGGACCCCACTGAAATGCCTTGGTGGGTGATGACTAGAGCACATCCAGGGGTGCTAAACATCCAATGATCAACACTTAAATAGCATCAGGAGGAACAAAGCTGGAACATGTTGGATGCAGAATCTCTTAGGAAGGGCTATTGTCCCATGCTGAGTTTCTCACTGCTGACAATGCTGCAACCAGTGAGTAGCTATGTGACAGGAGGGAGAGGAGGGTGACTCCTTGCTGGTCTGCAGAGGGGGCCTTTACTTCCCTGATTTGCTCTGCACAGTAGAAGTAAAACATCTTATTTTCATTATTACAAGCAACTTTTTTAGTTCTGAACTGAACACTTATGGAGGAATGCCTAAAAAACCACTAAAGCTATTTTTTATTAGTTTGGATGGAAATCACTTTCTTCTTTTCTTCTAATGCCTGGGAGTTCTTGCCATAAATTCTAAACAGCAATACATAATGGTGGTACCATTGTGAGTGTCTTTCAGCTCCAAAATCCCCTGGGACTGGGTTTTAACATGCGCTGCAGGGAATGGAGATGATGGCTTGGTGTTAGAAGAGAGATGCTGTCTTGGGGCTGTGTGGGGTTAAGCACGAGCCCATAGTCCCCACATTCTTCACATCCTGGAGTCCCCCCAGCTCGTGGCATGTTTTGCATTGGAGAATCACTGTCATGTCTCCAAAACCAGATATGTGTCACTGATGGGGTAATGCAATTGCAGAACCTTCCACGTGTCCCCAAATTGGCCACAGGCCGTAAAGCTTCCAGGGCAGTGGCCCGAGGTCCCACCTGGGTCAGCAAACTGGTGAGGAAACTCCCCTGTCACCCCTTGTCAGACCATTCAGATGCTGCTCTGAGGGTGCCACCGTCAGCAGACTGGCACTGCTGGGGTCACAGCCCCTTTGCAGCAGAGGCTGCAGTGTGAGTCCCTGTACAGGCCCCGTGTGGATCCCTGCACACCCCACAGGCCCCGTGTGGGGCCCTGCACACCCCACAGCCCCCCAGTCAGACCAGCTTCTCTCACCAGCTCAGCCCCAGGTTCCTACAGCACAGCCCCAGACTCCAGTTCCTTTGTGGTGCTGGGCACTGGAGCATCCCACAACAGCCCTCCCTTTGTTTTAGTGGAGCACCCTGCTAATATATTGAAAGGAAAAAGAAAAAAACTTTCAAGATATTTCAGTACTGCCCTTATATACAATATTATCACAAGTAAAAAACATAGCAGAATTAAGGCCAACAGGGTGAAGTACAACATAGACTCCTGTGCACAAATACTTCACAAAATCACAAAGGATTCTCAGAAGGCAGTTATTTATCAACCTGTTGATCACAGATTCACAGAATCATTAAGGTTGAAAAAGACCTCTGAGACCACCAAGTCCAACCTATGATCAAGCACCACCTTGTCCACTAGACCAGAGCACTGTGCACCACATCCAGTCTTTTCTTAAACACCTTCAGGAACAGTGACTCCAACACCTCTCTGGACAGCCCATTCCAGTGTCTAATCACCTTTTCTGTGATTGTCCTTCCTAATGTCCAATGTAAACTTCTAGTACAGCTTGAGACTGTCCTCTTGTCCTGTTGCTGGCAGCCAGGTAGAAAAGCCCAACTCCCACCTGGTTCTACCCTCTTGTCAGGAAGTTGTGAAGAGCAAGAAGGTCCCCTCTGAGCCTCCTTTTCTCCAGGCTGAGCCCTCTGAGCCCCCTCAGCTGCTCCTTATAAGACACTTGCTCCAGATCCTTCACCAGCTTTGTTGCTCTTCTCTGGACTCAGCACCAAAATGTCCTTCCTGAACTGAGTGGCCCAGAACAGCACACAGAACTCAAAGTGCTGCCTCACCAGTGCTAAGTTCAGAAGAGGAATCACCTCCCTGGTCCTGCTGGCCCCACCTTGGCTGGTACAGGCCAGGTGCTGTTGACCTCCTTGGCCTGAACACTCCTGGCCTTGTGTTCAGCTGCTGTTGACCAGCATCCGCAGGCCCTTCTCTGCTGGGAGCTTTCCAGCCACTCTACCCCAAACCTGCATCACTGCAGGGGATTATTGTGGCCAAAGTGGTGGGAATTGGTCTTTTTAAGCCTTGTGCTGTTGGTCTTGGCCCATCAATCCAGCCTGTGCAGATCCCTCTGCAAGTTCTTCCTACCCTCCAGCAGATCAACACTGCCACCCATCTTGGTGTCACCTGCGAATTTACTCAGGGTGGGCTCAATCCCCTTATTCAGATCATCAATAAATAAACTGAACAGAACTGGGCTCAACACTGATCACTGCTCACTGCTAGTGAAACTAATTGAACAGATCATCTACTGGTTGTTTGATGTGAGAAGAGTATATCCAATTTTTCTTACCCATAACTTTAACAGCAAAATAGGAACACAGTAAAACAGCACATGACCCCTCCTATCTAGGTACTCATTTGGATTTTCTAGAGAATACCTTATTTAAAATTCCATCTCCAGGCTGTATATCATGTACCTGTATTTCAGGGGATTGAGCTGATAACACTGAGCATACTTTGTTCTTTGAACCCTTTCTGAATATATATGACACACTGGGTCAATCTCCATCCAATAAGCTGGGATATAAGATCTTGGCATAGCTAAGTGCCTTCCAAAGAGAATTTGTGTTCATGTCAGCCCTATAGCTTATCACAGAGTATTCTGAGTATGCCACAGAGCCAAATGTAAGGCTTCTGGACATTTCAGATTAGTGTACATGCATATTTTCACTATCTTTTCTTTTAATGTTCTGTTAATTCTCTCTACCTCTCCTGAAGACTGTGAGTGATGTGGTATATGTAATTTCCTTTCTCTTCCTAAAGATTTGTACAGCTGATGGATTATATTTGCTGTAAAATGAGCACCTCAGTCTGTTTCACTAAGCTCTGGAACCCTGAGTATCAGGTACAACTTCCTTTAGCCAGGCATTTACTACTCCTCCCGTGTCAGCCCTTCATGTTGGAGAGGCTCCTGCCCAGCCTGGCAGCTGACCTACCTTTACCAGCCACTCCTGTGCATAGGATCTGTGCAGCCTCTGGAAAGCGAAGCAGGCCCATGGTGACCCTTCCACCTCTGAGCTTGCTCTGTTACATCAGAGCTTTGGGCAAGCTGCACAGCTACTAGTAATTTATTTTGCAGCAGCCTAAATTTCTGGAGCTGCCCACACTTTTTGTCCCTCCATGGGCTTTACCCTGAAACCATCTGACCACAGTTACTAAACATTTCTTTGGCAAACCAGTTTTTCTCCAGCTGACCATATTCCATCATCATTTTGAGTTGCCTTCCACTTTTCCCATCTCTTTTCTTCTGTTGAGCCATCTTTCTCTTAGATAGTTTGAAATTCTGTCAAATTGGGCCTTTCACTTTCAACAACCATTAGGCAGAGTCACAGTACCCCATCATGCCAGAGGCTGCCTAGCTGTGCCTTCACAGCTGCATCAGCTGGGGCATTGTAATGCCTCCAGAGTGGGCTGGAGGCACTCCAGCAGTTTCTGCAGGGAATTCTACAGCTTCTAGCAAACTGCATATTTCTTCTCCATTGGATACTCTGCTGATGTGAAAAATCCCTGCTCTTTCCATAACATTCCTGCTGCATGACAAACACCAAAAGCCTAGCAAATATCAAATGTATAGCTGTTAACTCAGTTCCCTCTTCCCAGATGTGCAGCAGGAGCCAAGGCTGCTCCCTGTGTGCTGCTCCTTGCTAGGAGTGCTTCAGCTTCTGTTCCCTGTTCCTGGCATCCCCATGGGTGGCCTACCCAGACCATCACTGTCCTTGCAGGTAGGAGGATGAGCCCAGAGCCAGACCTTGGTTATGTGAGGGAACATCAGTTAATGGAAATCTTCATCCCTTGCTCAGACTGGAGATGTGCTTCTCCATTGTCAGGTAGAGGCATTCGGCTCGCTGCATTCAAGGTGTTGCATCTTTTTAAGAGTATCTGCTGTTAGGAGGATTTGTTGTGACAGAGCTGGGGTTGGATACTGTTTCAACAGTATCTCCACCTCCTGTGGGACGTGGACTGTTGCAGGATGTGGGGGGGTGACTTTTCTCTAACGTTGCTGCTGTTGCCACCACCTGTTTATGGCAGGCTGGTGCTCCCCCTGCAACTGGATCCAGATGAACTGAGGAATGTGTGACCAGTCTGGTAGGGTCCCATTTCCTATGTTGCTACTCCAGTGGCCGTTTCTTTATGCTCATGTGGACACACACACACACACACATATAGGTAAATATAACTTTTTTTCAGTAACAAAAATATTTTCCTTTTCACTGAAGGGAAAATACAAAGCATTTGGAGTGGAACCAGTTTCCTGCTCAGGCAGGACTTTTTGCCCACTGTCCTGGAAGAAAATGAAAGTTTTCCCAAGGTAATAGAAATAATATTAGTGTAAGAAGGTTTGCTGCTGCTTTGCACATGCCACTAGTCGCAGCCATAGGTGATGTCCTCCCTTCATGAATAGAACACAGCAGATCTTCAAGAACAGCTACAACAGCTCTCCTTATTCTGAGGGAAGTCTTCAAATATTACTTGTATGGTATGCTTATCATCCCTTCACCTAATATAAATGTACATGGAGAAAAATGTGCTTTTATAGATGTTCTTTTAGAAATATACAAAAATAGCAAATTATGAGCAAGTGCATGTCCACAGGGAATCTCATATACATACAAAAATAAAGTGGTGTTTGAGCTGACACATACCTGGAGAACATGTTCCATGGTATTTCTAGTTTACACCCCAACAGTCCATTCAAATAGTTACAACTAAATCTGAATTCACAAAAAATTTAACTTTTCCAGGAAAACTGACACAAGCAGTACACATTTTGAAGCTGAGGTACCTCTGCTTGTGGATCTACCCGAATCTCCCATTTTGAGGAGGCTCTGTGTGCACAGTGACCCCGAGGGAGCAGCTCCCTCTGCAGATTTTTGTGCCCCAGAGAGAGGGCTCTCCTGGAAGCTGCAACAAAAGCTTCCCAGAAGCCCACAATTCTTTTTTTTTGAATCAACTCTTAGATTAAAATGTCTTGAAGGAATCACCAAACCTAAATACTGTTTCTAGCACACGATTTTTACTAGGTTCTCACTGTGTCTTTTAAAATGCTTCAACCACTCTCCCTCAGCCTTTTTTCCTCTGACCCCAGCTCAGCCCAGCCCACTGAGCGCCCTCAGTCCCCGCAGGGCCCCGGCCGGGCAGGTGTTAGAGAGCTTGCAAGGGTTTTCAGAGTGAAGAGAAAGGCAAGAATCTTGACTTCATGTTCAGAAGGCTTGATTTATTATTTTATGATATATATTACATTATTACTATGCTAAAAAGAATAGAAAGTTCTCAGAAGCTAGCTAACTTAAGAATAGAAAAGGAATGAATAACAAAGTTCTGTGTCTCAGCACAGAGTGAGACTCCGCTCTGCCGTGAGTGGTCAGTAAATCCAAACATTCACCCAAGACCAATCACAAATCTACCTGTTGCATTCTACAGCAGCAGATAACCATTGTTTACATTTTGTTGCTGAGGCCACAGCTTCTCAGAAGGGGGAAAAATCCTAAAGAAAGGATTTTTGTTGGGAATTTAGCTGTTAAGGACTGGAAAAGTACAAAACCGTGGCTAATTCCAAGTCCTGCACCTGTGTAGATAGTGTGTCCTTGGGACTAGCTGTAGTATAATAACAAACAGTGAAAGAGACATGAGAAAAGAGAGATGTAACCCCTAAGGAATGAGGATGAGTTAATGCTATAGTTTAACCAATAGATTGCTTGGCTTACAGAATATTCATAAGCTTATTATTTGCTGTATAAATGTTTGATACTTTCTTCAATAAACTGGAGCAGAAGGACCTGAGGGACCGGGACTGGACCGGACCCGAAGGGCCTGTGATGAACCAACTGGTGTCCTGGTCCCCTTCCTTCGACAGATTTTTATGAAAAGATGTCGGTGACAGGCAGGGCTGCGGACACGGCCCCGGCCCCACCACACTGGTGCCGCTCCCGGGGCCGTGGATGCGCTCCCGGCACAACGGGGATTGTTCTGCACGGCCTCGGCCAAGGGCGGCTTCTTGTCAGTGCTTCTTGTCCCACCTTTTCAAGCACTAAGAGGGGCTTGAACCACCTTTTTACACGCTAAAAAGAATATGCTTTACCACCTTCTGTGTGTGCCTCCCGTGGGGCTCCAATCCCTGCAGGAGCGTCACCAAATCTGAACAAAATTATGCCTCAACAGATGGGCCCAGGACCACCCTTAGCGTTTATATTGAATGTGCTCAGGGAATTTGAACAGCCATGCTCAGGCTCCTCCCTGCTCCAAAGATGTAGATGAACTCACCTGGTAGCACCGTTTGGGTGCTTGGAGAAGGAAGACTCTAAAGGTAGTGGGTCCCACCTGGATCGACAAACTATAAAGGAAACCTTTCTGACCGGTCTAATGCCCCTCTGGGCACCCCACTGAGCCACCTGCTCTGCCTGTGCTCCTCAACAGCCAGCGGGGGTCCTGCTAGTCCCAAATATTTTGTTAAACTCTGCTGGGGTCCACACCCTGAAGAGCTGTCTATGCCATCTGCTTCTTTTTTGAACATGATAGAAGCTTGCTCAAAATGATCGCATGAGATGCTGAAATTTGTCCTGAGAGCCTCAACCCCTGCAGTGTCCCAGAGACACAGACACCTGCTCGGTATGTTTGAGCCAGGATTTCCCCTTCCCACCCTCTTAGTGGGATCTGAACCCCTAGGAGTCCACGAGCACCCTCAAGGAGCTGCCCCAGAGCCCTCTGCTTGGGAGGTGTCCCTGGTAAAGGTGCAGGGGCAAAGCTCTGCCTGGCACATCCACAAGAAACTCAATTTGTGCTCAGTGCTGCTGAGCTCCAGCAGAAGAGCTGAAGCTACTGGGAGGACTGGGAGGCTCCTGGCACCCCTGATCTGCCAGACACCCTGAGGCATTGGGAGCCAGGGATGACTTTGAAAGTGTGACCCTTGCTAGTGCTAGTGAGGCTGAGTGCTGGGCTGGGGGTGTCTGGTGGGTGGAGAACTTTTCTCTTGCTTTCAGTTTGCTGTTCCTTGGCTGTGTGGCAGGTCTCTGGTCTCACTGGGGATTTGCCATTTTGCCTTTTTTTGGGTTTGTACCCCTGCTGTGGTGCTACACTGGTGGTGGGGGCTCAGGTGATGCCTCTGGCTTACTCACTCCAGCACCTTGGTGGCGTGGATGCAGGGGTTCAGCCTGCCCTTCCTAGCTGGTGCAGCTCTGTGTGCACACAAACACCTTCCCTTTTTGCCAAATAACGATTTGGTTTCCACTGAAGAATGAAAAAGAGCTTGAGGCTCTGCTGTCACCTCTCTTGATGGCTGTTGTTACTGTTCAGAGGGAGCTTTGTGCAGCAGGCTGAGCCTATCCTCACTTTTTGAAGCCACAAACACAACTGACTCGAGATGTTGGTGCCTGATGCAAAACTTCATCTTGATCAAATGATGCTTTGTGAGAATCCCGGGACAATCCACTTCTCCTGACGGCTCCAAGCTCGGCACTGAGCGGCAGGCACGCCAGCTCGGCGCCACCCATTGGAGCACAGCCCCAGACTATCCCACAGTGCTGCTGGCCCCAAAAACCCCATCCCACCATGTCCAGACCCTGCAGCCTTTGGTCCACACCATCCCCACCTTCAGAAGCAGCCCTTAGACCAGCCCTCACTGGGGTTTTGCTGGGGGCTCCTGAAGTGCCGGGTGGCACAGCAGGTCCCGGCCCCTGCAGGAGCACGGCTGCTTTGGGAGCAGCAGGAGCTGTGCTCAGGGCTGTTCCTGCCGGAGCTGTGCTCGGGGCTGTTCCTGCCGGAGCTGTGCTCGGGGCTGTGCTCGGGGCTGTGCTCGGAGCCGTTCCTGCCGGAGCTGTGCTCGGGGCTGTGCTCGGGGCTGTGCTCGGAGCCGTTCCTGCCGGAGCTGTGGTCTGGGCTGTGCTCGGAGCCGTTCCTGCAGGAGCCGTGCTCGGAGCTGTGGCTCGGGGCTGTTCCTGCCGGAGCTGTGGCTCGGAGCCGTTCCTGCAGGAGCCGTGCTCGGAGCTGTGGCTCGGAGCCGTTCCTGCCGGAGCTGTGCTCGGGCCGCGCTGTGCGGGGCTGGCGCTGGAGGGAGCCCTGAGGCAGCTCCGAGACGCTGCCACGAGCTACAGTTGAAGTGGTTGTTAAAAAGCAAAGAGGTGGGGGACTTTAGATGAAAACAGATCCTGACTTGGCTTCTGCAGAGGGAGCTTGAAGGGGCCCGAGGATGCCACATGCTCCAGTGTGGCACCGATGGCCCTGGGGCATGGGTGGCACAGACACTGATGGAATGTGCAGCAGAACAGGCAAGACTGAGACACACAGAAAAGGAGAAGCTGTGATCCCCCTAGCATAGGCAAGATTTAGAGCATTTAGCATTTGCCCATTTGTCATTTACTAAACCCTGGACGGTGTCTGGTACTGGCTGGTACCACCCACCAGGCACCTCCTGCAGATCAAATACATCACAAAGACTTGGGGAGCAAACCCCAAGTATGCAAAAAAACTGGCATTGCAGAAGAGCTCCTTCAGCAGCTTCTATTTGATGCATAAATCCCACCTCAGTCTCATCACTTTAACATCCAGACTAAAACATGCACTCCAGTATCTGCTGCTGCACTCAAGGACTAAGCAGGTTTTGAATTAAGCAAAGAGAATATTAAAAATGCATTTCTGAATGCAGGAGTGGGCACAGAGCTGGGCATAATGGGCTGTTTGCACAATTGTGCTTGGAGCTATCATCAACCCTGGGATTTCCCCCAGGGAAGCAGGACAGATGTGGGAGCTGGGGCCACATTTAGGTACATGAGGTATTTATAGAGCTGCTCAGGGGACTAGACCAGTCTCATCTCCTCTTCCTTCCTTGTATAGCAAGCAAGAACCTAGGATTTTCTCCAGCTGTAGTATATTTGAGCTGGAGGAAAAAATATAGAGGGGATTGGGAGCACTGCTGGAATTTACCCCCATCACCTTAAAGATCCCTGCTCCAGCCCCAGCTCATCTCATCCCCACATCTGCAATCACCCCCATAGAAGTGACAATAAATGCTTTTGGAGATGACTACACAGATGTGTTGCTATTTAATGGGACTTGCCCTGATCAGCTGACGGCCTGGATTTTCTTTGTTGGGCCTGGATTATCCAGACTTCAACCTCTGCTCATTTTCAAAGAGTTGGCACAGGCTTTTCCAGCCACCTTCAAGGAATGTCCCCTTCCTTCAAAGGTCTGCCATCAGGGAATAAGAAAACCCAACACATCAGCACTTCTTAAGAAGCTGCTGCCACACAGTCTAATTTCCAGGAAGAAAAGAAATTAAACTTCAAGCAGATTAAAACCTGCTGCTGGGCCCTATACCAGCAATTTATCAGAGCTTCATAAGGCTACAGCTGAACACGGAGGCCAGAAGGGAGTCAAGTGCTTAGGTCACAATTCCAATAAAGTTTTCAAATGCAGACTCATCACAATGCTCCCACACACCTGCCACAGGTAAACCATCAGGAAAATAATCCAGGCAGGACACTTAAAGGCTTGTTTTTATTAAAAGACATCTTCAGAAAAGATATTTTAGTACAAAAAATGTTTAAAATACACAAACTACACTTGCTTTCCTTTCCAGCATCAACATTTATAAATTACACCACATTGTTATTAACACTGCATTTAAATATCAAAACAAATTGAAACAGAGAATTCATCAACGAGTCCAACATCCTACAAACAACTATGTACAGTATTTAGCAGCTAGGAGCTCTAGCACAGTAGTCAATATGACTTCAATAGGGCAGGATGCTTGGGAAGCCCCAAGACTGTAGCTTAGCCTGTAAGTTTTCAGGGACCTGTTTTGGCCACCTCTCCCCAGACACCCACCCCAAAGGCAGAGGTGATGCCATACACCATAGTACACAGCTAATGAAGTGTGGCTCTTGCAGAGAAACCCTGCTGTCCCCTGGCTTTGTAGTACTGGGATACACATGCAGGACAGGTCCAGTCTGTGAGGTGTCCGGTGGAAGAGGGCAGCCCCTCCTTCTGGGGCGCTGACAGTGCCAGCAAGGCTGGTGCCCCCAGGGACAGCCACTGCTCTGGGTCTGTGCTGTCCCACTGCTGTCCTACCCACCCCCAGCAGCACTGGCAGGCAGAGCTGCCCAGGACCTGGCCCCTCAGGCAACCAGCTGCAGGATCTCACCCAACAGGCTCAGAGCTGGAAGCAGTTTTCCCAGCTCCCAGCAAATTCCAGCACAGCCAGAAATACAGGTCTTCAAAGGGAAGGCAAGTGAGCCGGAGGTCTCCCCTTCTGCACAGGTCACTGTCAGCTTTCCCACCGAGCCCTGCACCTCAGGGGGCAGGGGCTGCACAGATGGAGCTGCCTGAGCTCACTGCCCCCAGCCCCTGCACAGGAAGGAGCTCCAGGGGCTCTCACAGGGGGTACCTGGGACATCATTGGGGAACAACAGTGAAAGACAGGACATAGCAAGACTCCATACCCAGTGCTGTGGTCCAGAGCAGTGAGACACTTCCTGTGCCCCTCCTGCCCCAGGCCCAGCTCATCAACACAGTACAGAAATGTTAAGACAGGATACAAAGCACCGGACAATTTGAACTTGCTGCAGCAGCACATGGCAGGTCAGAAAACCCTTGTGCATGCTCTGGAGGTGGATCTCCCTCCTGGGGCTCCTCTTCGGGTTTGGGAACTCCCATCCAGAGATTCTGGCAATGTGGAGCTGTTTTACTTTTAGTGAGGAGCAGTGTTGTGCCTCTAAAGGGCTTCTAACCAAGGAAGGGGAGGTTGTTTTCTGTAAACACTGAGTGATGGAGCTCAGGTCCATGCTCCACAGAGAAAGTCTCAAGTAGGAACTTTAGGGCTCTGTTTCCAGTGCTGCAGGTTGGATTTTCATGATGGTTGACTTCAGGGGGTAGTACCTGCCCTTCCATGTCTTCCAGAAGATGCCCTGCTTGCGCTCGTGCCTCTGCCGTGGGATGGAGCGGAAATACTTCCCATTGAGGTTGGCATGGCCACAGGTGCTGAACCACCAGCCACCTATACGGGCAATGAAGGGACAATTTTAACTCATAGAAATTCCAGACAGAAAAAACTAGGTTCAATGCAGCTGATGCCCCTATTTCCCCCATTTTTCTAGAACTTCAGGATCTTAAAAGACCGCCTCATGTACAGCCAAGGAGTCCCATGCACAGGGAATCTCTCACAGATCTGACACGACTTCAGGCTGCATCTGCAAATCCAGGTTGCTGCTCTTTGTGTGCAAAACCCTCTCCAAGCCTTCAGCAGCCAGGGCAAGGGGGGCCCTCTGCTCTGCTTGAAAAGGTTCCATGCTAAGTGGCAGACAGCAAAGCTGTTATGAGCACAGATGCTTGGGCCAAGACCTGAATCATGAACCCTCCCTCGGCTTCAGCTTCCCTCTTGGTTCCCTGCACAGTTCTTCCCAAAGAAGCAGTTGTCCCAGGGGACAAGACCAGCTCAACAGCAAAGGGTTTCTAGTGCCACAGGGTCTGGGTCCCACCAGACCACCACCAGACAGTGGAGGGCTGAAAGGGAAGTGCACATACTGGGATAGAAATCCTCAGACTGACCTGAGAGGTGTTTGGCACAGTTTGTGTCAGCTTTAAGGTCATGGTCACGGTCCCGAGTGGAGAAGGGCAGCTGCCTGAATTCCCCAATGGCGTTTTCCAGCTCTCCAGACAGAGGCCCCAGCAGGTTGAGTGTGTAGGCTGTGCTCTCACCACCCAGACTGAAGACAAATTGAACCACCTGGGAATTCCCCTCCCAGTCTTCCAGCTCAATAAGGAGATTGTACTTTCCCTCTTGGACAAGGTGATGTATCTTCTCCAGGCCCAGCCAGAAGTCACCTGAAATAAGACTCATGACTTTGGCTGCAGGGACACAAACATGCCATGAAAAGCAGAGATATGAGCAAGCTCCAGAGACCAACAGGGAAAACCTAGGATACTGCAGTGTTTGAATCATTGTCTGGCACCTGCAGGACACATCAGGAAGATCAAGGACCCCTGCTCTGCAAGCACTGTCCCACCCTTCAGCCTACATTTGTGCTCCAGAGGCCAGCAAGGGGAATACCTTTGGCTAAGCCTCCCTCATCCCACAGTGAGAACACAGACACCACCATCCACCTACCACGAAGGTCTCCAAAGCCATTCTTGTAGGCATCCCACAGCTGGTCAAAGTCCACAGAGCCATCCAGGCGCCTCTGGATCACTGTCCAGCCACCCTCTGTGAGAAGGGAAACACAGTCACAGGGGTTGCCATTGACCAGGCCACCCTGCCAAGGGCCCGGGACGCTGCACGGCTTTACCTGCAGTCATGTCACAGTAGACTTTGAAGGGCTGAGAGCCTGTGGGCTGTACCTGGAAAACGCCACTGCTTCGCTGCCCAGCCAGGAAGAGCTGGTGGCAACCCTCTGGGAGCTCTGCAGGGGAAGGAAACAGCGACTGAGGAGATGGCCACGAGCCCCAGTTCCTCAGCAGGTTGCTCCAGCACAGCCCCGGCACTTGCAGCCCTGGCCACGAGCCCGGCCAGCTGTGCTCAGCTCCGGACACGTGCTGGGGACAACGGCCCCTGACCTCAGCATCTTTAAACACTGTGACCCCACATCTTCCCTTTTATTCAAACAGAGCTCCTTGGGCTCTCATCCAAGGCAGAAGCCAGGCTTTGGGCCAGGCTAGAGTGACCTCAGCTGGAGAACAGGGCTCCCCATCAAGGAGGGACAGAGGAGTTCCCAGGTCCCTCTACACTCACAGACAGGAGTGGCCCATTTGGGGTGGGGCAATGCCCAAGTATCCCCATCCCACACGAGGCTGAAGCAGGTAAAGACGAAGTCCTGACATCAGGAAGGTGGCCGAGCATCCAGCACATGACCTCTTTCTCCCAGCAGCTGTGGTGGCCCAGACAGACCTCCTGCTGGGCAGCCTGCCACCAGCAGGCACAGCGCCAGGCTGGGGTGACCCTTTTTCCAAGATACACTGACTGAGCCAGGGAGGGCGGTGGACTCTGGGAGCCTCAGCTCATTGCAGGAACGGATTGCCCAGGGTGGAGCCACACCCTGCTTCATCCCCCTCCATCCCCAGGGGCTCCCACCGCTCCTTCTGCCTCCCAGGGACTTTGCCCAGAGCTGCCAGCAAAGCACCATTTCAACAGCTCTGATAAAAGTCCATCCAGGAACCACCACCCCCAGCACTTGGGAGAGATGAGGCAGGGGGAATCCATTACAACACCCGAGTCAAAAGGCCACAGAAGGATGTGCAGGACTTCAGCCCCAGGCTGCTGCACAGTCAAGGGGCTCTTTGTCAGCAGGGACAGGTGCCCCAGTCACCCCCAGACAAAGGGGCCCTGTTCTCCCCGGGCCAGGGCGGATGGGCTGTAGCTTTGGCTACCCTGGCTCACAGCTGCTGCCAGCGTGACCCTGACACACTCAAGAAACCTCAAGACAAGCCCTGGGCTGTGCTGGGGTGCTGGCTCCGGGGGTCTCCTCGCAGTAGCTGCCCCAGGGTCAGGGCTGACACCACGATCCAGAGCACAGCAAGGAGAAGGGCTTCCTCCAACAGCTGGGGGCTCCCTGGGGCAGATGGAAGGGGAGATAAAGGGCCTTTGAACTGCCAAGAGCAAAAGCAGCCCTTGCAGAGCATCACCCCATCCCATCCTCACTGGCTGCTGGGGAGAATTTACGCTGCATTGGGGTGAAGAGCAGAGCCCAAGCTGGAGGAAAGGTCGGGGGGACCCAGGGGACAGAAAAATGACACCTGCCATCACCTTTCACCCATTTCCAACATATTCCTCTCTTTCCCTTCCTCTCTCCCCACAAAATTTCCCCTCCTTGGCAGGGGCAGCCCCTCTCCCACAGCCAGCACACCCCCAGGGCAGGACTGGTGCCACCACCAGCACACCACAGGACAAGCTGTGCCCCAGCCCTACCCTAAACCCATGACACAGGGACTGTGGGCATTGTGCATCAAGGATCAAAACCACACAGAGCCCCCCCAGCAGTGCAGAGGCTGAGTGCACCCTGGATATCCCCACCTTCTGGGTGGGGAAGGGCAAAGGCAGGGAAGCAAACCAGGCTCAGAGGAAGGAACACCACAGCCAGAGGCCCCTGCTCACAGTGCCACAGCAGGAAGGCGCTGGGCTTGCCAAGCTCCTCATCTCCTCTCTCCACTGCATCTCCCAGCATTGGTGGGATGGCACCAGGTAGATGTTTAGTGGTCCCAGCATGCACAAGTCAATTCCATCCCTGCCTGTTTCTCATTTCTGGGCTCTGGCTGCACTCAATCCCTGTTCCCCTGGTGCCACAGGGACTCTCCAGCAGCTGAACGAAATGCAGCTGCTTGAACAGCCTCTGCCCAATCTTTTAGTTTGAGGAACATGCTTGTTAGTTCCAGTTCACGTTGCACATCCAAACGGCACCAGCAGAACAAGCCTTCCTGGCTGCTCCTGTGTTTCCTTTTCCCTCCCCCTTTATTTAGCCAAGCAACACAACAAGGCTGGATCTGCCTTAGGCTCTGTGTTCACCCAACAGGATTTCCAGCCATGACACAGGGGAGGTCACTAACCTGGAATAAATACCATCCTCAGGGACGGCAGGGCATGCCCAGAGCTGCCTGCATTGCCTCCCCCTCTCCCGCCCCAAGCCAGCCCCATTATTTTGGAGTCTCAGCGCCATGGGGAGAGCCTGAGCAGGGCTCTACCTTTCCCCTACTCGGCTGGCTGCCAGCAAGCACAGGCTCTGCCCAAAGACGTGATCCTCTTTCTGCAAGCTATTAAACCTCTCACTCTCCAGGCAGCTTTGAGCCTTCAACTTTCACATGCTTGGCCCCACGCCAGTTCTGCTCTGAAAAAACTTGTGTTCACTGGATGCAAATAAAAGGGTCTTTCTGCAAGGGCTGCTGGGGGAGTTCAGCGCCGCTCCTCAGGGCTGTGCTGGCCCCGGGCTCTGCCCTACCATGGCCAGAGCCGCCAGCTCTGCCCAGCTCTGAGGGCACAGGGCCAGCCTGTGTGCTATAACATTTGCCAGAAAAGGCACAGCCTTGCCAGCTCTGCCCAGCTCTGACAGCAGCCACAGGTCCCCTTGGGCACAGGGCCAGCCTGTGTGCTTTAAGATTTGCCAGAAAACTCTCTTGACTTGATAACGAAAGGAAGCCAATTTGTTTCCTGCCAGTGATACCAACATCAGGGATTGGGAAAGGAAAGGGGAAGCTCACAGCTGGTGGGACAAAATTGGCGTGTCCAGGGTCTTTCCATCAGGGACAGAGCAGCTCTGGAAGGTGCTGAGCTCACACAGCATCCGTGGGGGCTGTAGCTCTTGCTGCCTTGCACTATGCATCACAGACATTTCTGTAGCCAGTGTCAGCCAGTCCTACATCTGCATCAGCAAGTAGCAAAGGTCCCAGCCCTTCTCCCAGCATGACCCAAGAGTGGAATCAAGGGTTATACTTGATAACCTATAAAGGTCCCTTCCCACCCAAACTATGACACACACTACTGCCGGCAAGTCACAAAGCAGAGCTTGGAAAAATAACAGGAGAGAGAAGTTCTGAGAGAGTTTTCTGGCTCAGAAGTGCTGCTCTGAGTAAGGTTGGCCCTGCACAGCCCCACTGAACTGCACCCTGGAAGAGTCTGAAGCCCCACATTCCACTTCTCTTCTAGTCCATGTGGACAAGCCTTTTGCTCTGCCCAACCAGCTTTCAGACACACCAGTGACAGCTCCAGGCTCCACAGACAAGTTATCATGTGTTTTCCCATAACCATCCCTGCTGGGCCAGGCCCTGAGCAGGAATTCCCCATCCTGCCTGGTTTCTGTTTCGCTCCTGCTGAAGATCCCTGAAGCAGCACAGGCAGAGGCAGCACTGCGATCTGGCTGACACAGCATGGCAGCAGCTGCTCCTGGCCAGCAACCCCTACAGGGACATCAGTTCCTGTCTGCAGGACGTGGCACAGCTGGGGACACCTGCTCTGCAGGAGCCCCTCCAGTCCCGCTGCCAGGACAGAGGATGCTCCTGGCTCTACAGGGAACTCTCCTGCTCCAATGCACATTTCCCAGGGCTGTGAGCATCCACTGCAACTCAGCACCTCCAGCCATGGATAGTATGAGCTGAGACACTTGTGCTTCATGCATGAGCTCTGAATATGAGCCGAGAGAGAGATACACAAGCACACAGCTCTGCTCTCAGGCCAGGCCTCCCTAAACCCTACTCTCCTCCCATAGACAGCAGAGACACTTCACTGCCTGGTGTGAACAAGAGTTAACTCGAAAGAGCTGAGACCCTCCTATCCCCAGCCCACACCTGCCAGTCCTTTTTGACAAATACCTGGTCTCAGGCTTTGTCTGCTTCCCACTGCATGCCTAACAACGGGCAGCAAAAAGCCTCTTTAATCCTTAAATTCCTGCTGGACTAACACTGGCCCAGAAGACAAGGATTCTGCCTGTGCTCCAGATCCCCTCACTCTGCCATACTCCCAAGCTCCAGCTTTTCAAGCAAATCTCACATCCTGGCTCAGGACAAATGAGCCTTTTGTTTCCAAAAGGTTGCACCTGCTACAGGTTTGCTGTGGTATGGACGCGCAGAGCAGCACAAGCAGATACTCACTCTGTGTCTGCACGGGCTCCCCACTGCCATTCTGACTCTGGTTGGTGAGGTTGAGGCTTTTCTTCAGGTTTATCTTCCACTTTGGAGGCTGTGTTTTGTTGTGGTGTAGGGGAATTAGCAGATTGACCTAAAAAAGATGCACAAGTCAGAACGGTTTTATCTCAGCTTGGTTTCTATTCCATTACTCAGGGGAGTAGGTCAGCCACACACCAGCCACTCCCTGCAGCCAGAGCTGTGGCTGAACTGGCCTAGAAACCTCGAGGAACAGGAGATACCCAGTCCTGGCCAAGCCAGAAGCAATTGTGGTTTTTCACACCCATGCTAGCTAGTTCATTCTGCAGAAGAATGCAAAGGCAGAGCCCAGGGAGGCTGTTCCCACCCACCAGTCCCTGCTATTGCTCTGTGCAAACTCTCTGGAAGGGTGCAGGCTGCCACCCTCCCGCACTGAGGATCCCCTGCAGCACAGGGACCGGAGCCGGGGCCCCTTTGGAGTCCCCGAGGCCGGGGAGCACCCGCACAGCCACCGGAGCTGGCACGGCAGCGGTGTCACACCGGGGCACCCACCGGGGCATGCAGGGCCAGGCTGGGGGCTGCAGCCCAGCACAGGGGCTCACCTTGCTCTGCAGGCTTTTAATCTGCAGGTTCTGCTTGTCCAGCTTGTACTGCTGCTGCTTGATTTTCTGCAGAAGCTCCTCGATCCGCAGGTTCTGAGCATCCATCAGGGACTGCGGGGGAAGAGCCAGGTGAGCCCCATCGCTCCAGGGACGGCGCTCCCGGTGCCCCCAGACCCCTCCGCTGTCCTGCCTCTGATCCCCGCCCGCCGCTCCCGATGTCCCGGGACACTCGGGTGTTTCCCGCAGAGGTTCCCGTGTCCCCTAGCGGCTCTGGGCTGTGTCCCCCCACCAAGGCTCCCCGCTGGTGCCGGTGCAGGGCCCTGTCGCGTCCTCCCCGCCCGGCTGCGGTGCCCCTGGCGCCCCCCGTGCTCACCTGCAGCGCCCCCAGGTCCCGAGCGCTCTGGTTCCCGGCCGGCCGCGCCTGCAGCGCCAGCCGGACCCGGCCCTCCAGCCGCTCCAGCCGGCCCTGGATCGCGTCCTTGTCAGCCGCCACCTCCTCCAGCCGCTGCCGCAGCGCCTCGGAGAGGTTGAGCAGCTGCCGGCCGCGGCCCTCCAGCTCCCGCACGCTGCCCCGCAGCCGCTCGCCGCGCTCCTGCGCCTCCCGCGCCTGCCGCAGCAGCCGCCCCAGGGAGCTGTTGTGGGCGCTCAGCCGCCCGCCCAGCTCCCGCAGCTGGCCCTTGGTGCGCTCCACGTGCTCCTTCAGGCCGTGCCCCAGCTGCAGCAGCCCGTGGGCCAGCACGTTCACCTCGTCCCAGGAGGCGAACTGCGCCCGCCGCTCCCGGCCGGCCCCCGCCGCCGCCGCCCGCCGCTCGGGCCCGGCTCCCGGTGCGGGCGCGGGGGCCGCGGCCAGCCCCGCCGCGCACAGCAGCAGCAGCGCCGCGCCGCCGAGCTGCATCGTGCCTGCTCCGCTCCCCGTGCCGCCGCCGCCGCCCTGCTTTTATGCCCCGGTGGCGGGGAGGGCCCCGCACCGGCCCCTCCCAGCCCACCCGGCCCCGCCGCTTTGTTCGCCCTCCCCGTCCGCCGTGCCTAAGGCCCCGTATCCGCCGCCCGTTCCCGGTCTTGTCCGCCCTCGGTCCCTGTCGCTGAGCCCTGCCTGCACCAGTCCTCATCTCTGCTCCCATCCTTATCTCCGTCTCCATTCCTGTCCTTGCCCTGGTCTCCATCCCTGTCCCCATTCCCCTCCTCATGCCATCCCCAATCCCACTTCTGTCCCCCTTCCCATCTGCTTTCCTATCCCTAGGGGTCCCCGTTCCAATCCCTACCTTATGCCTGTCCCCTTTCCTATCCCCGTTCCCATCCCTTTCCCCATGCCCATCCCTATCCCATCCCTCCTGACTGTCCTGCCCCTCATCCTGCCCTGGGCCCCCAGATCTGCACCAAGCCCCGATGGTTCCCCCAGTCCCGTGGATCCGCCCGCGTCACCCTCCGAGGCCGCGCCCCTCCGGGACGCGCTGACCCCGGGCGGGAGCACCCTGTGGCACAGAGGGACCCGGTGGCACAGGGCTCTGCTGGGGACCCGGTGGCACAGAGGGACCCGGTGGCACAGAGCTCTGCTGGGGATCCTGTGGCACAGGTGGGTGCTGCCAGCCCTGGGGAGGGGACATGCTTAGAGTCAGCTCCTCTGTACACCTGAGGGAAGCAGGATGTTCACTCCTCTTAACGTTCCTGGTCTCCAAGAGCAACGAGGATGAATAGATCCATCTCTCGCTACCCTCCCCCCACAGGTTTCAATCACCCCCTGTGAAAAATGCGCATCTTATTGTATTTGTCAATGTCTTGACAACGTCTTGGTTTCTGGTACTTCCTTCTTGTTCTGCCTTTTTTCTGCTGGCTTAAAGGGATTTTCCATTCTCTGTGTTTTCTTTCCGTGAAGGAATTCCCGCACCGCGATGAGCGGCTGTCGGCTGTGCTCGGATCGGAGCAGATGGAGCCCTTCTGCTCCCTCCCTACGGGGCGCTGCCTCCCGCTGCCCCAGCGCTCCATCCCTGCCCTGCGCGCAGCCTCGGGCAGGAGCTGCCTCTCCTCCCGCTCTGCATCTCGGAGCCAAATCCGAGCGAGCTTCCCCCGCTCCTGGCTCTGGCCGATGTGAGCCCCCTGGGCCCGGGGCTGCAGCCCCCGGTTCCCGGGCCGAGCTCCACTCCAGCCCTCAGCACTTCTGCCTCCATCCCAGCGCTGCTGCTCAGAGCCCTGAGCTCAGGCCCCGGGGAAAGGCTTTTCAGCTTGCCCCAAAAGGCCTGGCAGGAGAATTTCTCTTTCCGACATCTCCAAGTATTTCTCAGGCTGATGCTGTCCGAAGGGTGAGTGAGAGGCTTCAGAGAACACACTCAGCAGCAACAGCTCAGGGTGGAGTCGCAGAGGTTAAAGAGGAATTTCAGAAATTCCAGCAGGCACACACTCCAGAGAGTCCCAAGCCCCCTCCCCAGCCACTGTTTTCACATTTATTTCATGGTCAGAAGGAATTTTTCAAGTGAGGGAAGAGGAAAAAAAACCCAGGTATGAAACACTGCAGGAGAAAAAGAAAATAAAAATGTGAACAACTTCTTTCAAAATCTTTGTGCTTTTGGGGTCTCCCTTTGTGCTCTCCCTGGCACTGTTGCTAGAGAGGAGCTGGGGACATAGAGGTGGTGGTGGGGAGGGGGATGCATTGCCCCCCTCCAACAGCCTTCTCTGCTGGCCTGTGCCCCCTTGCCCTCAGGCCATGGCCCCCCTGCCAAGGACAGATCTGCCACCATACCCACCACCCCTGAGTGCTGTTGGGGCTGCCAAAAATTCCCAGATGGAATCTGAAAAATGAAAATTCTCCTTTTCAGCTTGTATTGCTGGTTTTGGCATCCCAGGAGGGAGCAAGCTGGCAGGAGTGATGCCTGGGGTTGGAGCACTTGGCACCCCAAGAGCCCTCTGGACTGGAAAACACCAACCCTTGAGTCACTGGGACAAACAGGGAAGCACAGTTTCATGTGTTGGCTGTTGCTGTGGGTTAAGACGTCAGGCAGAATGAATCCTGTGTGAGCTCTGCTCCCTCCCACCATTACCCAACGCTGCAGCTTGTCCTGGGAAACCACGGGGTTACTCCGAGTGCTGCAGCAGACATGTTTCCACTGGTTCTTTTCTGCAGTGGCAGCAGAGAGGGAACGTGAGAAGCCAAGGCCTGTTGAGAAGCCACATGATTTATGTGTTTTCCTTTGGCTTTGTTTTCCTATTGCAACTTCTCAAATTTGCCCTGAGAAATACACATTTTTAAGGTACACAGTGCAAAGCCCCCAGAGGCCATGAGCTGCCTCAGGCTAGGAATGACCACAGAGCTGATGGGAAGGTGCTCTCCACAGAGCCAGGTGGTCTCGAGTTTAAATGGAGCTTACAAGGGCCTGGCCAGCAGAGTGTGAGCTCCTGGGGCATTTCTCCATGCCCTGCTCTGTCCTCTGTGGGAAAGAGCTGTGGTCAAAATCTCTGTAGGGTCCCAACTGCCCAGCTTGGCTTGGGGCCAGGGAAGGATTGAGGTTTGGTCCCAGGGGATGAAGGACTCTGTCCCCTGTGCAGGTCCTCAGGAGGGACCCCAAGAGGACACTGCCCCAGCCCAGGGCCTTGGGACCCAGAGCAGCACAGGGACCAGCAGGGCACAGCAATGGCTCTCAGGGCTCCCTGTGGGTGTCTGGGGTCAGCCCTTGGGCAGGGAACAGCAGACTCCAGAGGAGGTTGTTTTCTGTGGAGATTCTCTCAGGAACCAAGAGATGCTCCCAACCCCATCCTCCAATCCCTGTCCTTATTCCTATCACTATATCCATCCCTAGCCCTTCTTCCATGCAGTCCCACCAGCTCAGACAGCCAGGAAAGGCAGCATCACCAGCACACTTCACAGCAGCTCCTTCAAACAGCCCCCACATACGTGGTGAACCCCCCATCCTGTGCCTGTCAGGCTGGGAGCCCTGGGCTGTGGGCAGTGTCTTTGTTCCCTGCCTTTCCCCACCCTGCTCCTTCCCAGGCTGACCTGGCAGGTCACTGTGTGAAAGTTCAGCCTGGTCTGAGCTCACACGAATTCCTGCAGCTGCTCAGCCCCAAATCTCATCACCAGGAGGGAGGGCTGGATGATTTACAGGAAGGTTGCTCACAGCGCTGCTTTGTTGTTGGAAATTGCAGACGTAAGGGAGACTCCAGAGAGAGGGAGTAGGATGTGTGAAATACATCATCACAGCTTCAAGGATAAATTTAGGCTTTCCAGAGGAACCTAATTCTGATTCAGCAGAGGCCGGGAAAAATCCAGCACGGATTTCCCAGTGCCTCCCCCCTGGGCACAGCAGCACGTCCCACCCAGACAGGCACTGGCAGGACTCCAGGGCACAGGGGTTACCCCATCTCCCTCAGTCTCTGCTCACACCTGGTCCTGCCAGGGTTCATCCATTGCCATCCTGGTCTGGCCCAGCTTGCTGAATCCCCACCCTGGAGCTTTGTCACTCCCCACTGTGGAGAAGGGCCAGGTGGCTCCTGCCACCTGCCCAGGCTGGTTGTACCCCAACCCTCACTGCCCCAGGGGACAGCAGGGTGGCACAGCCTGCCAGAGCACAGCCTCATCCTTTCCCAGGCTGGGAGCAGCCCCTCACCCTGTCAGAGGACACCCAAAACTTCTGCTCTTGGCTGCTTCTTGAGCAGAGGTGAATTTCCAAGCAGGGTCAGTCAGAAAGAGGGAAAATTGGCCACAGCCATCCACCCCAGTAAGAAGCATCTCCATGGGAGCTCAGCCATGCCCTGGGCTCCAGCCCTACCCTGCCTCCCCTGGCTTTCCCTGCCAGAACAGCGCAGCCCTGGGTAAGCCCTGGCAGCCCAAGGGAGGCAAGATGTTGTTACCCAGGTTGCTATATCTTCAGAGGTTACAGAGGATGGGTGAGGGCTGCAGCCACAATGGGGCTCCTCTCACCTGGGGAAGGTCCTGGGGCCTGTTAGCCCAGAGCAGGGAGACCCATTTTCATGTTTGAAAAGCTGACATGAAAGGCCGGCAGTGCTCTCATTCCAAGCAGTCTCCTTATTTTCCTGGCGAGCCTGGATGAATGTTATGCAAAGCTTCACTCCCCTTTATTCTTCCTGCCATCCTGGGCTCTGTGGGGAGCACTGGGGTTACTGTGCAGAAGGTCACACATGCCAGAAGGCAGGAAACCAGAGGGCTTGGGGTAACGTGGGAGGCTTTGCAGCCAGAGAAATCTGACCCTTATTTTTTACAGTCATCTCTTGGTTTAACAAACACGCGTTTCACATTAGGGGCTCTGGCTGGCTGATCTTGCAGCTGCGGGCTCGGGGAGCTCCAGGTTCCTGGGGATGAGGCTGCCCAGGTTCCTGGGCATGAAGCTGCTCCTTGGCATACTCAATCTGCTCACAGGCCCATGTGGGAAGGTCTGGACCACAGGGACCAGGCTCTGCTCTCCTTGTGTGACAATGGTGGCTTCTATTTTACCAGCAGCCTTTGGCAGACAATGGGTTGGGCAGAGCCTTTGGTGGGCATGAGGATGACAGGGGATTTCTCCAGTATTTTCTGAATATCCTTCCATTTCATTTGTGGTTTCTGAAAGAAGCCCAGAGCCACTGGAAGGAGAGAGCTGCTGTGTCAAGCACAAGCAAAGCCCACAGAGTTTATCCCCAGCCCTGTTGTCACTCCTGGGCACCCATCTCCTGCTCTGTGAGGGGGACAGAGGCAGCTCTGGCACTGCTTGGCCTTTATCAGGCAATGTCTGCTGGTGGCCGTGACCGCTGTGTGCTCTGGCACAGCCCCTCTCGGGCTGCTCCTGACGCAACCACGCGGCTTTTTTTGGCTGCACTGGTGAACACCCGCCAGGTCACCTCTGCTGCCCAGGAAAGGCTTGGGCTGTCCCAGCACAGCCAGGATGGGAGCCCTGGGGATGTTCCCTCCTGTCCCGCACTGTGCTGGGATGGGTAAGAGCTCTGTGGCCTCCTCACCCACAGCCAGCAGCAGCCACATCCACAAGGGCTCTGCTGGATCTCTGCCTGTCCCCATGGCCACAGCTGTTTTTCCTCCTGGGAAGAGACTTGCAGGAAAGCGCAGCAGAGCTTTATACGAGAGGATGACAGGGAAGTACACAAATTTTGAGGTACTGTCCTGAAAACCCCAGCTGGGCATCAAACCTCTTCCTGCTCGTGTCCCTGCTCGGTTTGTGGCTGTGGCAAGGTGCAGCTCGGGTTCCTGCTCTGGCTCTGCTGGCCGGGAGAGGCAGGGCCATGCCTGCAGGGACTGGGGATGTCTCCCCACCTCTCCAGCTGCGTCCAGCTGCATGCTCAGCTCCCTGTCAGCCTGTCCGGGAGCAGCAGCCTCGGGCTGCAGCTGGGAATTGGGATATTTCCTGCTGTAAAAGTAAAGGGAAGAGTCTGCAGCGTGGGGAGCAAAAAAAGTGATGAAAACGAGTCTTGTCTTCTGCATGCATTTTCCAAACAGAAATATATCTTAACCTTTAGTCATGATTTTCCTGCATTTTCATGCTCAGATTCTGGATTTTTCTAGATATTTACACCCTACCTCACAGCACATACAGGCATTAGGAGGAGAAAAAACCTGTGAAAACCTGAAAAGAAACAGATAAAAATGCCCCAGAGCATCAAGCACCCCAGCAGCCCCTTTCCCACCCCCTCACTGGTGAAACACTGACAGTGGCTGGGGAAGATCCAGATCCCCAGCAGGGCTGGGAGAGAAGAGCCGACCCCATTCCAGCCCTGGCTCTTTCCTGCTCTGACAGGGACTTTGGCTGATTCTTGGATTCCTAAACTGATTTTTTGCTGCCCACGGGGTGGATCTGAGCTCTCCCCAGAACAGCAGCACTGTCCCTGCTGCAGGGCTTGGCCTCCCAAGAGGGGTGGCCCAGCACCCAGCACTGAGATACATCCCTGGGGCATCCTACAGCCAGAACCAACCACCCCACAGCCAGAATCCATCCCCAGCACTGAGATACATCCCTGGGGCATCCTACACCCAGAACCAACCACCCCAGCACACAGCACCCACAGACACTGCCTGGGGCATCCCACACTTGGAACCCAGCATTCACCAGTACCTCTGCAGGGGCATCCTACCCCCAGCTTTCCTCACCCTCAGGTCAGAGAGGAGCATGTGCCATGCAGTGGTTCTGCTGGGACAGGGCAGGGACAGGGCAGCATCTGTTTAGTTTGAGCTTCTTAGAAAAACAAAAGCTGTGTGGTTTCTAACTGGCACACAGGTATTTCCATTGCCAGGACTTTGCTCGGCGCTGTAAGAAACCTGATGCAGGTCCAAGTCTGTGCTTGAGCTTTGAGCTTGGATGCTGCTGTGGAACCACCTCACTCAGCCAGAGCTGAGCACGTGCCCTTGGGAGGTGCTCAGGTTTGACATCTGGTGATCCTCCATGCAAGGAAATTCAAACACCTGGAGAAAAAGGTCCTGGTTGACAAGAATGCAGCTACACACTCAGGGAGCCTGGAAATTGTTTCCCCATTGCAAAGTGCAGAGAAAAGGCAAATTCTGAGTCCAAGAAAAACCTCAAATCATAAAAAAGGAGTCCAAAATGTGGAGTTTCCTGTCAGTCAGAGTGGCTGAGGTTGCCATGATGATGAGCTGGCAGTGAACACCTGAGAGCATGGAGCATCCTCATGGATGCTGGAAATTGGGATTTGTGTTGTGGAGAGTCACTTTTAACGGTGGTTTTGTGGTACCCTCTTGCTAAATGGACATTTCCAAAGCCACCAGATCAGTGTCCTCGACTCGGCAGAAACTCTCTTGGGAGAAACTCTCGGGGGAGAGGAAGGTCAGGGTGCAGAGGGCTGGTCCCCAGTGCCCCAGAGAGCTTCCCCAGGGCCCTTGCCCATGAGGTGTGAGTGGCCCCAGGCAAGTCCTCCTGGATGCCTTTCCATGCGTTTCTTTCACCAAGAGTCCCCCTGGACCAACCAGAGAAAGCCCACCAGCAGTTTCTGGTACAGGCTCCTTCTCCTGGTGTGAGGCTCCCCAGGAACATCCTGTCCCCAGCCTCCCCCAGGACCCTGCAGGAAATGTGGATATCAACAGGAGTGTGCTACGGCAGCAAGGCTGGAGCTTCCTGTGCCTCAGGGCTGCCCTCAGCACCCTGGGGCTGGGGCAGTTTGTGGGGTGTTCCAGCAGCCGTGGCATCACCAGCAGCAGGCTCAGCCCTCAGAGCTGGAGCTGGGCTGGGCTGTCCCAGCCTCACCCGGCTGCAGATCCAGGGGCTCCCAGGCACACAGGACAGCCTGGCAGGGCTGGGAGCTGCTGGCACTCGCTGCTCTCCGTTCCATGGATCTCACAGGGACTTTCTGGGGAAGAGCCTCAGCACAGCCTCAGGGCTTTGGTGAAGCCCAGCTGTGCAGCCGGTGCAGGCCGTGCTCCTTTGCACAACCACATCCTGTAAATGTTTGCATCTCCCACTCAGAGCTCCTGGGGATGATTCTGTGGGACATCTGCAGGACCAGGTAGGAGGGACACTGTCCTCCTGGCTTCTTCCCCAGGATGGTTTCTTCCTCTCTCCCAAACCTTTCTAACACCCTGAGCTGGTGCGAGGGATGAGACTCTTCCTGGCTCTGCATCTTCTTTATCCTTGGACTTCAGGACATTTAGCAAAAATAGCTGTCAGAAAGGGGAAAGTGACCTTTGCCATTTGAATTACTGTTTGCTGTGTCAGCACAGGCACAGAGTGTTTGGGGGGTTTGTGCAAAGTTCCAGCAGCTCTGAGCCAGGGCCAGGACGTTTTTGCCTCTCTGTTTGGCAGCCGTGAATAACACCGGGAATGCGGCCTCATAATCCCTGCTCAGGGAGACACCTGGGAGAGGAGGTGCCTTCCAGGGAATGTGAGTGCTGACTGTAGGATTCCCTGTGTGTCTCCATGCCAGAAACGCTCCCCTGACTTGTTGACCCACCATGGGATGGGAGAGGATAGAATGGGATGGAAGGAATGGAAGGGGCAAGCTTCAGGGGGGATGGGATAACTAAGGTTGAAGGCATGGAATGGGAAAGGCTGCAGGAATGGGAATGGGCTCAGGAATGCCACAGGGTGTTTGGGATTTAGTACCAAATCCTCACTCCATGAAAGTCTTTTGAACACACAAACCCAAAAGCTGAAGACCTGTCTCACTGCCTTCTTGGTTCAGTCCAAGGGCTCAATCTCCTCTGCCAGGGGGGCACCCAGTGGGTCTCCTGAGGAGCTGGGAGCCCGTCTGGGGGCACAGAGAGCCAAGGCCAAGGCAGCTGAGCTGGATCCCCGGGTGGGAGGCCCTGAGCACCCTCAGAGTGCTGCGGGTGAGGGTGCAGAGCCGAGAGTTGCCCGCGAGTGACCGGGCCCACACCTGCCCCCGTGGCCTTTCCGCCTGCCTTGGAAACCCAGCCCAGAGAGTGAAATTAGAACCAATTAAACATTAAGCTTGGCTCAGGCTCAAATCAAACTTTCTACCAATTTTAGCTGCTTGTTGTTCTGGACACAGCATGCGCTGGAGTTCAAGTGACGCAACGCAGAGGGGATTTCTGCCGGCGTGGGGCTCGGGGCCAGCAATGGACACCAGGGCTGCCAGTGGCTGCAGCAGAGCAAGCTGGGGTTGGAACCAAAGCACAGAGAGGGCAGGACCCTCAGCACCTGATGTCTCATTTGAAAATTTGCATCTTTCTGCTCTTAGATTCATTCTTGCTTAATTAATTCTTATCCCCTTCCAGAGGCAAAAGGAGCTTAGGAACCAAGAAGAGAAACAAGACATTGATTAAATCTTCCAGCAAGGGCCCTCCTCACCCTCCCATGAAGGAGGGGTGCCCAAGGTCCCCACACAGCCTCTGATGCCGTGTGGGGTGGGCTGGGTTTGATGGCCAGGCTGTCACCCTGCAGAGCTCCCACAGCCACCTTGGCCACCCCAAGCACGGACTGATGGCAGCACAGCTTGGCCAAAGCAAACAAGGCTGAGGTCAGGAGCAAGGACAGCGGATGGCGGTGGCACCACCCCCCAGCCGCCCCTGACAGGGTGATCCAGGGGCCATGGGCCCTTGGCAGCACCAGTGGGTGCCAGCTGGCAGCAGCCCTGCAGCAAACCCATCACCACCTTTACTGTGCCTGGAAAAGAAGGAAACCCCCCCTATAAAGGCATTTCCCATCTGGGGGGTGCAGGCAGGATGAGACCAGGTGATGTCACAGGGGTCTCTCACTGTCCTGCAAACTGTCCCCATCTGATCTCAGAGTAACACAGTCCTGGCAGCCTCAGAGAGACCCTGTCCCAGTGCCATGCTGTGGCACTAAACCCTGCTGGGTGGACAGCAAGCGACCAAGTGAGCCACCAGGCCATCTGTCACCTGAGGGATGCCACAGCCAAAAGAGAAATTAAGCCCCCAGTTACCCACCACAGCAGCACTTTAATGCAGAGAAGTGGGAGATTTCAGGTTCTGCAAGGCCCATGACCAGTGACTCTGTCCTCTCTGATTTCACTTGGAAGGGACTTGGAGAAGGCAAGATGCCATTGTGATGGGCAGTGATCTAAGAGCCAGGGACAGCTGCTGGGCTTGGGGCAGATGGGGCACAGCTGGGGCACAGCTGCTCACCCCAACCCACACCTTTGGGTGCCCTGTGTGGAGATGGGCACGAGCAGCCACGTGGGACTGAGCCGTGTCCTTGCCCATGGCACCAACGCGGTCACCCTGCTGTGCTCTGAGTGCCTGGGGTCCCAGACATGGCCACAGCACCTCAGACGGCTGCTGGGGAGGCAGCTGCCAGCCCTCATTTGTGTTTCCCTGACAATATTCCCCATAACTGACTGAACAAATCATGCAGGGCTGTAAGAGCTCCCTAATTAACACAGTTATTATTAGCAATGTCAGGACAGGTTTGAAAAAGGCAAGTTCAGAGTCCCTGTGCCTGAGAGCAAATCCCAGATGACAGTGGCGTCCTCTCTGTCACTTGGGACTGCATCTGAGCAGGGGGAGCAAGGACATCCCCGGTGCCAGATGGGCTGGATGGGCTGCCCAGGCACTGGGCCAGGCATGGGAGCTCTGCACAGGATGAGGGGGGTCGTGTTGTTGCCAGAAACTGCTCTTGGCTCATACCCAGGCAAATCCTAAGGGAATTGGGACCTTCATGACTCAGGCCGAGACTCTTGGTGCTGCCAGCAGCTGGGTGTGGAGGGGGAGCAAGCTGAGAGGGTTCTGCTGGGTGCAGGGAAGTGCTGCCCATCCTGCAGGGCTGCCTCCTCCCCAGACCCCAGACTGCCCCAGCCTGGTGGCTCTGGCGCTCTGTGCCGTATGTAGGGCAGCCCCGGGGTGCCTGCAGCAGCTTGTGCACTGCCAGGGCTCCTGCTGCTCCTGCTCCCCATGGAGTGCTTGGAGAGGTGCCTAATTCATCCTTTCAGAGCAGAGATAAGATGGATTAAGGCCTGCTGAACGGTTGCCAAAAGAATCGCCATTAGGCCCCGGAGAGCTTAATCTCCACGAGACTAAAAGCAGACAGGCTGCACCCACAGCCAGTCCTGTCTGCCAGGGGATAAACACCCAGTGCAGGATTTCAGGGAAACCTTTGGAGGCTGGAACATATCCCAAAGGATACATGCTGTCCTGAGTGCCCAAGGCTGGGTGCTGGATCCCACACTTCCCCCAGCTCCCAGGGGAAGTGGATGAGTGAAAGCACAGGGCTGTGTTGGCCCCTGGAGCCTCAGACACCTCTGTGCCTTGACTCATCCTTTCCATGAGCTTGTCTCCAAGGCTCCTCCATCCTGGAGCGTTATCTCCTGCAGATTAGCTCCCCAGAGCTGTCCTTGCCCGTGTGCTTCTCAGCTGACTCACTTTTGTTATTTCCTGTCCCTATCTCTGATTTCCTTTGCTGTCCTCACACTACCATTCCCCAAGGTCCAGCTCCTCTCCAGGTACCCCTGACCTCTCTGCTGACATGTTCCCCAGCCTCCAGGCTGATTTCAGGCTGTAATAATGTCCCTTTCCATGGAGCCACAGCATGGAGGGGACAGAGTTCCCTCTCTCTTCCCATGGTGACAGACAGCCTGAATTTTCCCCCTTGCAGCCTGCCTGGGACACATCCACAGCCCTGTGTGGTCAGTGCTGTGCCCAGCATGACCATCACAGCTTGGCTAAGGCAGTGCCAGTCTGGTGTCTCATCCTTGCCTGGGAGGAAGTGCTGAGCCTGGCCTGGGGGTTTGGACCTCTCTGGAGAGCCAGGCCAAGCAGGGCAGGGCTTGCATTGCAGTCAAACCCTGGTGGTAAGGATGCTGTGCCAGGTGCCAACTAGCCAAGGGATCTGACCCCACTGGTTTTACACCACAGCCAATGTGTCTCAGGGCTGGAGACAGGGAGAATGGGCCCCATCAACTGCAGCCTGTACAGATCTCTGCCTATCTGGCCATCCCACAAAGAGGGATCTTGAGCTCATTCTTCTGCCAGACCCTGGAAAGAGGCAAGGCACTGGCAGCATGCCAGGGCAGTGTTTGTGACAGCAGCTTTGGGGCTCATCACACCTCGTCCCTGAAAAACACTGACATCCCCAGTGCCATTGTCTCTGGACTTTTGTTCACAGGAGAGGTCTCACAGGTGTCCCTCTCTTGCCAGCATTGTGTGAGGAAGTCTGGCTGCATTAAAGCACAGCCCCTAAAACCTCCAGCCCCAGCCCTGAGCCCTTCCCTCCACGGTTCCCCTAACTCCCAGCTCCTTTCATACAGGTAAGAAACCCTTCAACTTCACTGCTGTCTCCCCTGCCTTTCCACTGCCATCCTCGGCCCTTCCTCACCTGTGCCCTCCCCTTGCAGCCCCCCAGGATGGCACCTGCCCGTGGCCATGGAGCAGATGGAGGCTGGGCATAGCTCTCCCCTCTGCAGTGGCATGATGCAAGCTGTGCTGGTGGCGGTGACACACTGTCCCAGCCAACAAATACAGCCCGGCCCCGGTGCCATTGCAGCAGTGCCAGGGACAGCCCCGGTGCCATTGCAGCAGCCCCACAGCAGGGACAGCCCCGGTGTCATTGCAGCAGCCCCGGTGCCAGGGACAGCCCAGGTGCCATTGCAGCAGCCCCACAGCAGGGACAGCCCCGGTGTCATTGCAGCAGCCCCGGTGCCAGGGACAGCCCCGCGGTGTCTGCTACAGCCCGGGTCTTGCAGGGAGAGCTGCTCTGCTGCAAACACCGTCCCTGCACCCTCAGGGATGATCTCTGACTGGGCTGTGGCTGCCCAGACCAAGGCAGGACACAAGTGACCTGCGTCCTGAGCAGTCTCCATTCCCGACAGCGGGATGAGCTCAGCTCTGTGCTGTCCCTGCCCCTTGCCTGTCTCTGCCCCTGCTCTGCCCTGTCTCCCCTCTGCCCCCAGGGCTGAGCAGAGCTGTTGGGGACATGGAGCCCTCAGCTGATCCCCTGGGGGCCTTTTGGAGCTGCCCCTGAGCTCCCTGTGGGCACAGCAGGCACGGCAGAAGGGCCTGAGGTCTCGTCCATGAGGTCCGTGTGGGCCCCGGCTCTGGGACCCTCACAAATCAAGGGATGAGCTGAGGCACCAGCACGGCTCAGAGCAGGAGCTGAGGGCACCGGCTGTCCCCGAGGGTGACACAGGGACTGCCACGGCTGGAGGCACCTCCCTGGAGCCCAGAGGGGCAGCGGCACGGCAGGGTGAGCGGTGATGGGCAGATGGAGGTGAGGGTTGAGCCGTGCTGGGGACACTGAGCCTTCCCCACGCTCCCTTGAT
Organism: Zonotrichia albicollis; assembly: GCF_047830755.1. NCBI lineage: Eukaryota > Metazoa > Chordata > Aves > Passeriformes > Passerellidae > Zonotrichia > Zonotrichia albicollis. The sequence continues at coordinate 1,494,690 of NC_133847.1, forward strand.
GTAATATTTGTGGGAGCAGTGTGTTCCAGCAGTGCCATAAACACAGAGAAGCAATAAACTTGTCTTTATCTGCCTGTGGAGCCTTGGGACCATCTAAATTAGGAAACAAAGGAAGAAACAACAACTCCAAAGGGCTTTTTGCTAGCTGAGCTGAAAATAGAGCAGAAGCCGGGAGGGGGAAGTTCAGCCCAAACAGGGGCATGGGGGAGCTGGGAAAACTCAGCTGGCCCCAGTGCCACCCCCACCCTGGCCCAGAGCCTGGGAACAGCCTCAGGCCACTGTCCCTGGGCACAGGGGGTGATGGTGGCAGCACTGCTCCCCCAAGGGTGGCAAAGGATGCTCAGCCAGGCTCAGGGCTCCAGCATGGTCTGTGTGACAACACACAGCCTGTACCTGTGCCCTGCCTTTGGGCACCCTGCCTGCAGCTGTCTCCTCTCCTGGACCCTTCACAGTCCCTCCCTGTGCTGATCCTCCAGCGGGGCAGTGCCATTGCTGCAGGAGCCACACTTGTGTCACAGTCCATTCTGTAAGGCACTGACCTCACCCTGGCTTGGCCCAGCGCTGTCCTCACATGGGCAGGAGCTGATCCCCAATGCTCTGAACCTTGGCCCAGCACTCGGTATCTCCTGGGCATGGACAGTGTCAGCTCATTCAAAATTAACTATTCTGGGTCATCTTCCTCACAGAAGACAATAACATTCCTAAAATTAGGGTCTCACCCAGGGATGATTGTGAAGGCAGGTTTGCATTCAGATTTACCCAGCCCCTCAGCAGGCTAGTACTCTTCTCACCCCTATGGTCCCCAAACTGTAAAGCTTTATGGTACTGTCATCACCCATCACCAGCTTTTTGCCACCCATGACCAACCCCTCACCATCTGCTGCCACCCATCCCATATCCATTCCATATCCATCCCCATTCCCCCCAACACATCACCACCCACCACTGACCCACTGCCACCCCTCACCAAGGAGTCACCCCCCTCACTAACCCAGCACCAGCCAGCACCATCCACCAAACCATCACTGGCCCTTGCCCACCCATTCCCAGTAAGTGCCACCCACCCTCCATGGGCAGCAGACACAGCCCCTGTGGTGATGGTAAGGTGTGGTCTGACCCTCATGGGGGGCTGTGGGGACAGTGCTTGTCTGTGAAGGTGAAGCACTGGTGGCAGTGAGCTCTGGGGTCAGCTCTGCCAGCCCCCAGGGCTTCTTGGGCTCTCAGATCACAGCTCGTGTTATGAAAAGCATAAATTATTAATTGCAGCTAAGAAGAGAAAGGCTGTGAGCTGCTGCCTGCTCAGAGCTGCTGCTCATCTCTGGGCTCTGCCCGTTTAAAGCAGGTCTCACATTTATATTTCATGAGTGTGTCCCTCAGCAGCAGTTTTACAGTGAAAGGAAGGAGCAAAGCATGCTCTGCACAGAGCCCAGCAGCCTCCTCCATCCCAGCCAGAGCCCTGCGCTGCTGTACAGGAAAACCCTCCCAGGCACTGAATCCTGCTTTCTCAGAAAATTTGGGACAAACCGTTAGGGCTTGTCCTGTGCTTTGGAGGCAGGTGTGCCACAGGCAGGCTGGCACAAGCCATCCCTGTTGAGGTGGGTGCTGGGAGCACACAGAAAGCTTAGCTCCATGGAGGTTGTCTCAGCCTGGAAGGCTTGTCTGGTCCTGAGCCCCAGCTGCTGGCCCATCAGAGCAAATTCACATCACAGCTCATTAAAAATCTGGGGCTCAGTCCAGGCACCCACCCCAGACAAATGCAGTGGAGGCGGGTGAACCCCCACAGCCCCAGCACTGGGGGGCACCCTGCAAAGACCTGTCCTGCAGAAACACCTCCTTGGCTCAGTGCTTTGGGCACCTGCCAGGTGACTGGCCTGGCACCTTTGTCTGCTGGCTGGGGTGGTTTGGGGTGCTGGCATGGTGACCTGGGTGCCTGCATTGACTAGCTGGGTTTGTGCCCCACGCAGCTCCCAGCAGGAGCCCCCCCAGCACCTGGAGTGGCCATCTCCCGTGGGCGGCTGTCAGCTCGGGCTCAGCTCTGCCATCACCTGCTCTCAGGAGCCTGTCTGCTTGTTTGTTCTTGCCTGAGCCCATTAATTAACCTGAATTAAAGCATCATTTGAGCTGACAGTGCTGGGCTTCCTTGCGGCAAGGATGTTCATTGCGATTACCACCTGGGCAAAGAAATTACAGGAAAATTCCTGCGCTGCCAAGGTCTGGGAATGATCCACCAGCAGGACCCACAAACCTGGGATGGGGCTGGGATAATGGCAAAGAGCTTATTCCCATGCAGCTTGCTGGAAACAGGAGCAGATGCAAAATCCCTTGAGCCTCTGGGAGCGAGGGGCTGTGCCTGGGGGATTTAACCCCCATCCAGCCTAGGGATGATGGGGAAAAACTGTCTGTGATGCAGTAGCTGCTGCTCATGGGGTTTGGGTGGGACCCACCAAAAATCCCCTTCCCTGGAAGAGATACAGCCCTGGGATGGGCTGCAGAGCCACAGGTTATCTGCATCCCTGCCTGGGGTTTCCAAATCTGTGTGCACAATGCTATGGCCATCCTGACCTGGTGCTGGGGCTGGCCCTCTCTGACCAGCAAGGACATCCCATGGCCACTGGGCTCATGGGGCTGTGATGGACCCTTCCCTCTCTCTGCTCCCACTGTCTCCTGCCCAAGATGTGGTTTTTCTTAAGGGTGAGTGGAAATATAGAGAAATCCTTTTGGTGGGAGAGAGGAGCATGGCCAGGTCAAGGAGCATTGCCCCTGTGAGTGACCAGATGGTGGAGGGTCCTGCATTTTGCAGAGGTCCTGCAGCTCCATCCCCCTCCAAGCAAGAGCCCCTGAGGGCTCCCACACCAGGAGCAGCGTGGGGGTGCCAGTGGCAGTCCCTGTGCCCTGTGTCAGGGATTCCCACTGGAGCTGGAAGGAGGGAAAGCTGAGGCATGAGCAGAGTGCAGCCTGTGCTCCGAGCCTGCTGTGGGTGCTCCTATCCCCACAGCCGTGCAGCCCCTTCCTGTGGCTGTGGGCAGATGGAACACTGCTGCTGAAGGGCAGGAAAGGCCAGGGAAAGGCCACCTGAGCCAGATGTTAAATCTAAATTACACCTTGATATTTTACCAGCTTTAGCACAAAATGTGATCCCTCTCAGTGAGACTCAGTGGGTTTTGATATGTTCATCTTTGCACTTTTCCACGCCTCTCTGTAGCCCCTTTCCAATACCTTGGGCATCCAATGCAGTTTCTGTGCTGTATGTTCCCACTTGCCCGATGAATAATCAATTTAACTGCCATATGCACTGTTCATTGAGAAAGAAACTGTTTCTTGCTAAAGGTGTGAAACTAAGTCATGTGTAAAATTAGCTTAGGACTCAGATGGGAATTGACTCCAAAGCAATGGAACCTGCCTGGGCTCCCAGGAGCTGGACCATTTTCAAACCAGCTATTGCTTTGCAGAAGGGGGGAAATATTATCCCAAAATGTAGGAGGAGGGTTCTGGGGATTCAGTAATGGCCAGGTGGCAGAGGGAAGAGCAGTCACCATGATGAGCCTGATCTGTGCTCCCAGGCTTTGAAACAGCCAGCCAGGAAGAAAATGTCCAGCAGCCAGAGGGAGCTGAGGGCAGCTGTGCCCAAACAGTGCCTGGACTGGGCTGGGGTGGCTTTGGCCAGCCCCATTCCTGGGCTGCTGACCCTACACACTACAGATTTGGTTTCTTTTTGTTTTGAAGAAAAATGAATTTCTGGGGTGGGATTTACCCCCACTCCAGGGATTTGGACATTAATTTGTAATGGGGATTAAGAGTTCAAATCCCTTAAGCAGCTTTTGCAGCCCCATCCCTCACTCCCCTCACGGCCGAGACCCCCGGGCAGCCCCGCTCAGGCATGGGCAGTGTCTGTGAAACCCCCACAGGGTCAGCAGGGCCCTGGGCACAGGGACATTGGCATCGCATCACCATGGACCCCCTTGCCTGCAGGAAGCAGGGACAAGGACACCCAGCCCCTGGAGGGGAGGCCCCAAAGCCTGGCTGGAGGTTTCACTGCCGGCTCCATCCCGGCCCTGCACACAGAGCCTCTGCTGGGGCTGGGCAGGGCAGCACGAAGGGCTTCTACCATCCAAGAGTGGCATGGGCTGTGGTAAAGGCTCTGACACCCCTTAAACATCTCCAGTTGAGTTGTGCCCCTGGAGTCTCCCTTCCCAAAGACACAGAGCTCAGCCTGTGCCCCAGGGCAGGAGTCCTGCTGGGAGCTGGGGTGTAAGGCTGGACCCCCCAGTACCAGACCCTGCTCAGGGCTGAGGAGATAGTGCCATGCTTCCACTGCAAGACTGTTCTATAAATAGACTGACACCATTTCTCTGCTTAATTACCATGGACTTTAAGGCTATTTCCACTATATTTCAGTTTTGCAAGTTGATTTCACTATGATGTGCCCCTGGGAATATCTGTCATGGTTTAAAGAGCAGAGCTCTTTAAGCAGCGTGGGGGTGCCAGTGGCAGTCCCTGTGCCCTGTGTCAGGGATTCCCACTGGAGCTGGAAGGAGGGAAAGCTGAGGCATGAGCAGAGTGCAGCCTGTGTGCCCCAGTGCTCCGAGCCTGCTGTGGGTGCTCCTGTCCCCACAGCCGTGCAGCCCCTTCCCGTGGCTGTGGGCAGATGGAAGGCAAGGGACAGCTTCAAGAGTCCAGCATCCAGGGCAGTAAACCCAAGGAGAAGGATTGTCCTCCTGGTGTGATGGAGGGAAAGACTGTGGGTGTGCTGTTTCCAGGCCAAGGCTGCTGGCAGCATGAGGGATGCTATGGCAGGGACAGAAACCTGCAGGAGGCAGCTGCCAGGGCTCCCTGTCCAGCAGGACCCTCAGCCCCAGGGCTTGGCCTCAGCTGGGGGTTCAGGGAGAGCACAGCCCCAGTGTGGGGTGCTGGATCCCTGGGATCTTCACCCCTGCCTGGGAAAAGGGCTCCACACCACAGACATGTGTGAACTCCTTCCTGCACGCCTCCACAAGGTCCTGTCCCCAGCTGGGAGATCTCGGGGAGGAGAGTGTGAATTTAGGGTGTCCAGCTTGGCTGTGCCCTGGTAATGTGGCACAGTGCCCTCTGTCCCCCGTTGTGAATCCTGGAGCCCCTGGCATCCCCCCCTCCCTCGCTGAGGGCACAGAGGTGGGGAGGGTCCCTGTCTGTCCTCAGGGCACCCTTGGGCTCTGAGGCATCTCCTTCCAAGGGCTGTGGGACAGGGGGTGAGGCAGGGGCAGCCCTGGGGCTGCTGCCTGGCCCAGCATGGCCTCTGCACTGGCTCACAGGTGCCTGGGCACCCCACCAACATCCGAGCCCCATTCATGCCCATCTCCGCGGGGATGCTGCTGTCACACCCTGGGCAGTCACAGGGGTGGGGGAAACCAGGGCTGTCCTCATTCCACAGCCCTTCTCCTCTCTGGTATCACTAATCTCACTGCCCACTCCCAGGGCTGTGGTTGCTTTGCTCTCCCCTCCTCCTCCTCTCCACATTTTCAGTCACTCCCAGCAGGGATCTCCCTTTAGCCCAGAGTTTGCTGCTGGTCCCTGAAAAACACTGCAAGACGTTGGCAGCCTGGTGCTTCTCACATGTCCTTGTGTCATCCTGAGCCAGCAGCTCCCCCTGCCCCAGGCTCTCCACCTCTGACAGCATTCCATCCTCTCCCTGAAGGAGGTCCCTGCTGCCCTGAGCCACCCAGAGCCCCCAGGCAGCAAAGCTTGGCCTGGGAAGGAAGAGGGGAGCTCTGACTGCCCCAGGCTGCTGCATCCCCATGCCCTGCCAGCCAGCTGAGCCTCCCTGGGGCTCTGGGAGGGCAGCAGCCACTCAATAATCTGAATAATCTGAATAATCTATGAGTGTTTCACATGAGCTGGGGTGGCCAGTGGCCAGCAGGCTGGTGTGGAGCAGAGCCTGTGAGTGGGCAGTGAATGTGCATCCACTGGGGAGATTTTCTGGGCCAGTGGCCACTGTGAAATGTGCCAAACTTCACATTAACACAGTGATAGATGTCTGCAGGCACATTAAACCAACAAAGCCCCTCCTTGGCCCACTGGGAAGCAAAGGCAGCAGTTGATTTGGATTTCCTCTGAAATAATGCAACTCCAGACAAGGACACATTTGAAAAACAAGCAGTTCCCAAGGGCTTTTATCAAAAACCCAAGGAATCATTATGGTTGGAAAAGACCTCTAAGATCTTTGAGCCCAACCATTAACTCAGGCCTGCAAGGTTCACCACTAAACCATGTCCCCAAATGCCACACTGAGATTTAGGGCCAAAGACAGCACAGTTAAAGCCATGCCGAGGCACCAGCCATCAGATGAACAGCTCTCACTTCTGTCCCACCGAGTGTATGTCAATGCACTGCGAGGTGGGAACAGCTGTGGTGCTCCAGTCCGACCCACAGCCATGAGGAGGAGATGGTCAGCATAGAGAAAAGCAGCAATCCCAGCATCCATTTGTGGGTGCAGCATCCCATGGCAGTGCTGGGAATGGAAATCCCTCAGAAGCCAAAGCTGGGGCTCACCGGTGAGTTAGCAACCAAGCAAGCCAGGCACATCAGGCTCTTCCAGCTAAGAAATGTTCCAGATGTTTATATCTCCCTGCTTTGTGCTGTGCTCTGCCAAACCTCCCTCCCTGAGGAATGCATAGGGAGGAGAAATGCAGGAAAGAGCAGTTCTTTGTGGTTTGCATAAGCTTCTACCCCTCTGTCTGGACAGGAAATCAGTGAATTTTGGGAGTGAGGTCAATGGTGCCCAGGGAAATTCTGAGTTTGGTTAGGGGCAGTGAAAATCCACAAAGCTGTCCTCAGCTGGGGTGGCAGCAAGGGGCTGTGCTCAAGGAGGCCTCTGTGAGCTTCCCACAACCCTCCAGGAGCATCCCCAGCTCCTGCCCCAGCTCCCAGCAAAGAGTCAGCATCCTGCACCCTTCTTCCTTCTGCTGTTTGCTGCTGAATGGCTCCTGGATCCTTAGGACACTTCATGAGTCCCAGACGGAGGGCTGGAGTTTCTGCAGCACCTCCCCACTGCTAAATGGGGACGTTTCTGCTCTTTCCACATCAAAAGGATCATGTTGGGGTCAGTTCCTCTGGTCCTGGGAGAGACTCTTCCCTGGGGGCTGTCAGAAAGGGGGTACCACTGGGGCAGGGCTGAAGACCCCTCTTCCCACTTGGGATGGGACAAGCAGCTCACACTGGGACACTTGGGCTGCACCAGAGGTGTGTGACACACCTGGTTCTGGCAATACCTTACTGGAAAGTCCAAGGTGGACAATGCTCAAGTGAAGTGTCATTTCCCATGGAACATTCCTGACTGCCCAGGACTCAGTGCTGCCTATGGAGGACCTGGGTTTTGGGGCTGCATGGAGGAACAGTTCTTCCCACACAGTGCAGGCAGCTCTGGCCAACAGGAGAGCAGGATGCTGCTGAGGGCTTGGAAAGCACAAGGCATCAGAGCAAGCACCAACACCCAGGAGCAGCACCCCACAGCCAGGACCAGCACCCACTGCTCGTCCCTGGTGCCAGGACTGAGGATTAATACCCAGTGCCAGCCCTCAGGACAAGCCCCCACACCCAGTGCTGACTCCCAGCACAAAGTGCTGATATTCAACACCATCCACAGAACAAAGACCCTGCACCAGCACCAGTGCATGAGGCACTGGTGTCCCAAATTTTGGTCCAATTAAAGCAGTTTAGGGTTTAACCCATTCATGCACAGACTCCAAGTTTCTCATCCCTGACAAAGGAGAAGGAATTCATTAAATCCATAAGGAAGGGAAAGGTGCTGGGGGTGGGCAGGAGCCCCTCAATTGCCTGGGGCTGGGCAGGGCTAAGGCATCTCCTGCATGTGGCACAAGGAGCCACAAGAGCTGCTCCCCCCAGCAGGCTGAGCACCCAGGCTGGGCACACAGGATGGGCACATATACAGGCTGAGCACACTGGATGAACACACACAGAGGATGAGCACACACACAGGATGAGCGCACAGGATGAGCACACACGCAGGCCAAGCACACACATGGGATGAGCACACACAGGATGAGCACACACACATGGGATGAGCACACACACACATGAGATGAGCACACACACACAGGATGAGCACACACACACAGGCCAAGCACACACATGGGATGAGCACACACAGGATGAGCACACACACATGGGATGAGCACACACACACATGGGATGAGCACACACACACAGGATGAGCACACACACACACAGGATGAGCACACACACACAGGCCAAGCACATCCTCCTCCCACGCCTGCGCCAGCTGCTTGGGGTCTCCGGAGGAGCCGAGCTCACGCACAGCCCTTCTTCCAGGCACTCGTGCTGCTGCCTTCAGAGCTTTATGAATATTGTAGCAAGGCCGTTCCTTTCATCTCTGCTTCTTTCCAGGGAGCTCCAAACCTTCTGCAAATTCATTTCCACCTCACTATTCCTCTTAATTATTTAAACTCGCCCTCCCAAAAGTGGAGTCTTTCCATTATCACTCCTTTCTCTGAAATGCGTGTGGAATTCGGGGACTTGCAAATCCACTCAACTTCTCCACATTCGTGCAGAGCAGAATGTTTCCTCAGACTGCCCCCCCTGCTCCCTTCCAGCCTGGCCCCAGGCCACGTTCACAGAGGCCTCAGCCATGGAAGCCTCAGAGCCAAGGCAGTGCAAAGCAGCTTTTCACTGGGGTCCCGGACACTGAGGATCTTCCCCACGTGCCTTTAATTTCCATGGCTCTACTTGGTGGTTCTCCCCCAGACCTGCAGGCAGGGCCAGATGTCCCTGCACTGCAGCTGTGCTGACATGGCTCATACAGGAAAACTCTCTTGCTGCTCCATGCCCAGCAAAGCTGAGAGCACCTGCAAGACCTCCCTGCAGGGCAGAGCCCCTCCCTGCCCTCTAATGAGACATGCTCAGTTAATTGCCTTTTAATATAGGAACCAAGGCCAGCTCCCCAAATACCTAAAGGTAAAACCTGGTGGCTCAAACCCTGTTGGAGAAATGCAGTTTTCAATAAAATAGATGCACATTTACACCTTCTCTGTCTACTTTTGAAAGGTGGCAGCTGCATTTGAGCACCTCCACGAGTGAGCCACCACCCAGCTCCCAGCTCCCCATGTTGCTGGGATCCTGCCACAGCTGAAGAGGGAGGCTCTGGTGGAGCTCTGGGGGTGCTGGCAGGACACAGGAGCCGGGGAAGGGGGTGACTCACACAGCTGTGACACATCTGCATCTCCTGCCATGCCTGAACCTGCTGGGTGCTCCACAGCCAGGCCTGTGTGCCTGCAGCAGCCCTGCCCACGCCGTGCTGTGCTTCGCTGGGAGCACTGTGAGCAGGACATTTGCAGGAGCAAGGGACCCCTGGCCACTGCTCTTTCTCCCCATCCTGCTGTTGGTGCTCCATCCTAACCCTTGTCTCATACCCTAAGGCTCTCTTGGTTTGGCTCATCTTCCCTGAGGCTCTGTGGGAGAATTGGGGTTTTCTCACCCCACTGGAGGGGACAAGAGGGGTGAGGAGGTGCAGTGTGGCCCTCGTGGACAGCTGGTCACCTCCCCCAGCCCTGCACTCTTCCTGTTGCTGTTATTTGTTTATGCATCCATTGGTACCCAGCTGCAGACTGGAAATGGGGTGAGGGGCTGCCAGACCCCAGCAGCATCAGCTGAGCAGGGGGACCCCACTGTGAGCAGCTCCCAGCTTGATAACCCTCCAAAACACTCCAACAGAGGTGCATGCAACTCCTCTGGGGCTGTGTCAGCAATGTCCTGGTGGGAAGTGTGGCTGTGGCATCGCTGGCTGAGGGCCCTGTGCCAGCAGCCCTTGAGAGCCCCATCCCTTCCACCCACCCTGACCACCCAGCAGTGGGACCCTCACCCGTTGTGGCCAGACCAGCGCTCCCCTCCCTGCACCACTTCCTGAATTAATCATCAGCCTCACTCTGTGCTCCACTCCTCCCTTAAAGAGATTTTTACACATTAAAAATTCACAGCACTAAATGATTGATGGCTGAGGCCCCCTGCACCACGAGGAAGAGCTCAGGCTGCTCCAGCTTCACTTTCCACCAGCATGTCCTTGTCCCAGCCACCCCCAGTGCTGCACTGGGCATCTCCTGGGGGAAAAACCAGCACGGCAGTGACTCCCAAAAAGGCACCATTAGCTCTCTAGAGCTGCTGGGGGTGTGTTGAAGGTGTTTCAGGTGCTGGAGCCTCTCCAGGGCCCTGGGATGTGCCTGTTGTGGCCAACACCAGTGGGAACAGGATGCTCTACTCTCGAGTGGTGTCTTGGGAGGGTTTCAGGGGAGCTGTGTGCCAGCCTGAGCAGCACAGGGGAGGGCTGCAGGCTTGAGTGAGAGCTGCAATGGAGCAGCTCTCCTGTTCTCTCCTCCCATCACTTCATCCCAAGACATGGCAGTGATGGGGAGCAGCCATTGAGGGGCTGCATGGGTCAGCGGGGAAAAAGAAGAAAAACCTTTTGTGCTGACCTGGGCCAAGTGAGCTCCTGTCTGTTCTGTCACTGTCCCCAGCAGTAACAAGCTCTTCCCCCACTTCCCAGAGCCTTGCTGCTCCCTACCTCCAGCTGATGCCCACACCTCAGGGGCACCTGCCCTGACACCCTCCAGCAAGCACCCCCAGCACCCATCCCCTAAACCCATCCCCAGCACCCACCCCCTACACCTATCCCCCAAACCCATCCCAAACCCATCTCTAAACCCATCCTAAATCCATCCTAAACCCATCCCAAACCCATCCCAAACCCATCTCTAAACCCATCCTAAACCCATCCCAAATCCATCCTAAAGCCATCCCAAACCCATCCCGGGCTCTCCCCGGTTCCCAGGGCGGGCGCGCCCCCTGCCGGTCAGAGCAGGGTAAGGTAGGAGGGGACGCGGGACTGGGACGGGACTGGGCTGGGGCTGGGGACAGAGCTGGGATGGAGCTGGGACTGGGCTGGGGACGGGGCTGGGATGGAGCTTCGGGACTGCAGCTCGGGGTCACGGCCACCCTGTCACCTCTCATCCCATCACTCTGCAGTCCCATCACCCTGACAGTGCCTCACCTTGCCGCCCCACCACGGCTGTTGTCAGCCCGTCACCCCATCACAGCTGCTCCCGCGGGTAGATGTGACTTGCTCCCAAAGTTCCTCCAGGCCCAGCCTGAGGTTCGCGCTGGGCAGACTCCAACGTGCTGCTCACCTCAGCAGCGAGCCCCGCACCTCTTCCTGCTGTCCCCCAGCCCAAGCTGTGCCGTAGTGCCCTGCTCCCCACCCCAGCCACCACTGCCTCCACTCCCCTCTGCCCGGCGGGTCTTGGGCTCCTTTGGCCTCCCTGCGGCACCACCCTCCTGTTCAGAGCTGCACCAGCCCCCGCCCAGCTGCTCGGGCTTTGGCTCAGCACCTCCGGAATCTTCCTCTGTCTGCAGGGACACTTCCTTCTGCACTCGCCCCACACCCTGCTGGACCTCGACACGCAGGGCCTGTGCTGCATCCCTCAAACACACACTGAATCATAAACAATTGCCCCTCAGTTCATGTGTCTGTCCTTCTCACAGAGGAGACGTGTCTGGAGCAGTGCTGGGGCCCGGAGCAGCTCTTCTGCCACCCGCAGTGCCCCAGATGTCCCCAGGTGTCCCCAGGAGCGCTGCAGGTGCTCCCTGCCGCATGCCCAGCGCCGGGCGGACCGAACCGCGCTGCTCCTCTTTTCATCCTCGAGGGAGAAGGTGCAGGTGCCACAGGCCTGGCTGTTCCCCTGCCCCGCAGCGTAGGTGGGCTCAGAACAGCAAGTTCAGAGGTACCACCCACAGTGTGCAGCATCTGCAAGAAAAACTCCCGTGAATCGGGCACTTTCCAGCTTCTCTTTGCTCACCGGCAAAGAAGGAACAGGCTGGGTGCTGGCACGGGGCCAGCCTGGACACGCTGGGGCTCCCGGACAGAGTGTGGCAGGAGGAGCTCCTGGAAGGGGTGGCGGCGGATCCGCACTGGGGGAGTGCGTTCCTGTCCTGCCGATGGAGTGGAAAGCTCCCTGCGGAGATCCGAGAGCAGAAAGCGGTGGCAGAAGGGCTGCCCGGAGGAGGATCCCGGCTCGGACCCGCCCCGGAGGCGGGCAGGGCACAGCGGCTCTGCCTGGCCCCGCTCCAGGGCCCGCTCAAAGGGCCGATTGTCCGCCGGCGCCAGATGTGCGGCTCCGGGCACGGCACAGAGGGGCTTTTCTGCTCTTCTCAATGGCAGATCTGTGCCATTCCCGTCGGGACGGTCCCGCTGCGCCCCCCGGCCCTGGTCAGAGCCCCGGCAGCCGGGAACCCGCTCTGTGTGCGGGCACCGGCGGCCTTGCCCGGCTCCGCTGGAAATGTCAAACGGGAGCCGGACCCGTCAGCCCCGGGGCTCTGCGGCGGGAGGAGTGGACACCCGAAAGCAGCTGGAAATAACTCCCCGGAGAAAAACTGAGTTTGGCTGTGCAGGGCAGAGAGGCATCTGCTGGGTAGGAAATTCCCTCTTTGTCCTGAGAACTCCGCTGGCAGCTTTGCTGCGTGCTGGAGGGCAGAGAGCACAGCAGCGGAAGGGATTTGGGGGCTGGTTGGTGCTCACGGTCAGCCCCATCCTGCTCTGCAGGGTAAAGGGTCGAGCTGGAAATCCGTGGGTGGAGCTGAGACCACATCACCCACCAGGTGATGGCGACATCCCTGTGCCCACACGGGCCGGTGTCCCTGACCATCGCCAGGGGCTGGGGATGTCAGGGCTGCTGCCCCTGAGCATTCTCCACAGAGGACAGGGCTGCAGCTGGGACCTCACCCTGCTGCGGGACCGGAGTTACAGGAATTCACAGGGGCAGGGGCCCCCCTTTCCAGGAGTCACCCCTTTTGGAGACAATCAGCTTGGGCAGCTATTTTCAAACCCCATTTTACAGCCTGCTGGCTACAGGAGGACATGGGGGCCCAGAGGCCCTATAGGAAAATGGCCGTTTTGAAGGAGTGTAGTGTTTCAGCCAAGATTACAGATCTTCAAGGCAACCCAGGCTGCAAATCCTCGATGCACAGCGCGATCCCGGTGCTGGAATGTCCCCGCGGCGGGAGCATCCCCTGCCGGGTGTCCCCGGCCCTTGGGGTGTGTTGGGGCAGCAGGGCTGGGGCAGCGTCCCGGGCTGGCCCGGGGCCAGGGCAAACCCGAGCTGCGGAAACCCGCGCGGCATTTCCCTCAGCGCTGATAAGGCTGAGCTGCAATCGCAGCCACAAAAAAGCTGTCCCCGCCTTCCCCGGGCTGGCCAAGTGCCGTGCCAAGCACATCAAGGATTGCCCGAGATAAAAGCCAGGCCTGCTGTGCCCACAGGCAAACAATGTCACCTGCGGCCGGCTACATCAGAGGGGACATGGGCTGGGCACAGGAGACGAGGGCACCCTGCACCTGGACAGGGCTGGGCCTGTGCTGGGGACAAGAGGGTCACGTACCTGAGTGGAAGGCAGCAGAGGTGGCATGGAGCAGGAGGGCCCCAGGGAGAGGGTGTCACTGAGGCTGGGCTGTGTTTGGTGCAGGTGCCTCAGCACAGCCCTGCCCTGGGTTCGAGGGGGTCTCCAGGAGGGGGTGGGTGCTGGGAAATGGCCAGGCAGGAGGCTTTGGCAAGAGTCTGTGGTGGCTGTCCTGCTGTCGGGGCTTGGCTTCCCCCAGTGGCTTCACCCACGTTCAGCCCCTTCCCTGCCAGCTCAGCCGGTCTGAGCACCACGTGTGCACCCACAGCTCCTCAGGGACCCTTCCCCAGATCCCACACTGCTCCAGCTCCACTCTTGGGCTGTTTGTTCTGCTGCAGCATCTCAGGGAGGAAGGATCTGAGCAGAGAGGTGATGGGAGGAAACAAGCTTTCTGTTCACTCCCAAACCTGCAGGCAGAAAACAAGGACATCCTGCTGGGGTGGCTGGGCAGGGACGCTGTGCCTGTGGGGAGGGCAGCGTGCTGGGCTGGGACATTGCTGGCATTGACACCCTTTCCTACAGGGACTGGGCCAGACAGAGCCTCACAGCTTTTGCCTCTGGTCTCACACCCTGCCCAGCCTGGCTAGCTCATTCAGGGGACCATGGAAGGGATGGTGGAATCAGGGGCCAAGCTCAGGCAGGCTTGGTGCAGCTGGGCCAAGCAGAGATGAACTCAGGCAGCCAGGAGATGGCTGGGACACATCTGATCATCTGTTTCCCAGGGGTGCCCAGAGCACACTCTGCTCCTCCCTGCCATGGGCCACCACTGGCCAGTCTGGACACCCAGGACTTTGGAGCCCACTGCCTCAGAAAGGACCAGAATGCTCCTGCTGCCCATGGGGGAGAGCAGGGTGCCCAGGGGTCAGGATCCCCCTACCCAGGGAACAAAGGGAGCCATCCAGAGCTGCAGCACGTGGAATGGCTCATGCTGCAGCACACGGGGCTGCAGCCCTTTCCCACCAGCATTCCTCAGGGTCTCTCCACCCAGGAGCCATCTGAATGACACAGAATGACAGCAAATGCCTGCTTGTAGCCTGCCAAAAGCCTGGGCAAACTTTGTGTGTTTTCTAATGTGCCAGCGCCACCCAATTCCTGTGCTGTGTGCAGAGGGACAGAGATGCAGCCTGTTCTGTCAGTCTGCAGCTCCTGGGGCTCTGTTCCCAGCACACCGTGGAGAAGCACCAGCTGTGCTGGTGTGAGTCACAACACATGCACACAGGTGCACACACATTTCCTACTGCTCTGATGGGAAAAGAGGCACGATCACATTCTCATTCCCAGACAGAGAGAAAAGGATTGGGATTCACCAGAAAAGTAATTTTTTGAGACCTTCTTCTGAACCAAAAAAGCTTTTCAGTAGATCTGAATCTATGAAAACTCATCAGCTTCTGGAGCTTTTTGTTCAGATGGACTCTCTTACGAGGGTCAGGGCTGATATCAATGGCCATTGTGAAGAAACAGCTGTGCCAGACCCACAAATGATGCCATGAAAGTCAGCAGAGCCCAGACCGCTGAATGACAACACTCTACCACCAGGAAACCACCAAGGGTTTTTTGGCAGAACTGCCCCTACAAGAGGAACAGAAGCCTGGCTAGCCCTCCCCACCCCTCCATGCAGGGTTATGGGAGAGATGCTGAATACAAGAGCTTGGTCCCATATTGTGGAAGCCCCTGGTCCTTACTTGTAGCCTTTCCCAGAGCGAGCACAGTGCACCTTTCACCCACACAGGCACCAGTCCTAACACCCACAACCTCTCAGCTACACTTTGGTTAACCCAGGCCTTGGCACAGGTGTGGCTGCAGCTGCTGCCATTCGCCTCCAAGCCTGGGTTCAGCCCCAGCCTGGGCAGAGCCAGCCTGGGCAGAGCCAGCCTGGTGCCACAGCCTGGGCAGCTCCTGGCTCAGTGCCCCTGCTCTGGGGTGAAGGCACCACACGGGTGGCCAGCCGAGGCTGCAGGAGCACTTTGCTCCAAGTGATCTGCTCTTGGATGCAGATGGGATTTACATGGGGTGTGAACATCACCCAGCCTAGGTGAGTTCTCTGGCCATGGCCTCATATTTGAGTCCCATGTAGTTTCTGCAGAAAACAATGAATATCAGAAACAAGGGCTGTCCCTTGGGTTTGATTCTTCTCGGTGACCAGAACTTAAAGCCAGAGGAGTCTGATCCCTGCAGGGAACAATGCCATCCCTCTTGTTCAAAGGCTGCTGGTGAGTCTCAGCCTGGAAATATCTCTGAGCTCACACAGTTTTATGATCCAGCACCACATTCAGCAGCGCCAGGACTGTGTTCCTTTGGTGATGCTGGGTTGTTTGCAGTCTCCTCACTCTTCCACAGCTCAGCCCTCATGCTGGGGTGGCAGCAGTCACATGGGGGTCTGGCACCCACAGAGCTGCAGTGACATCACTTTCCCAAGCTCATGTTTCCTCAACTACTCCTTTGCTGTTTTTTTCCCTGTGCAGGGAGGAAACTAGAATTGCTGCCTGGAGGTGGGTGACATTTTTGTCAGAGGTCCAAGAGCAGAAGTGAAGGACCTGGATGTGGGCCCATCATGGAACTCTGAGCCGGATGCAGGGCATGAGCCCCACAGCCCAGCTGGGCACTGCTGGCACCTGGCTCATCGCCCCAGACTTCGCCTTTCCTGACCTGGACAGAGAAGGTAAAGCCACCCTGTGCAGGGCACCTAAGCGATTTCTCCTCCAAGCAGTCAGTGAATCGGCAAGAGCCGAGCTATTCCCGACCTGCTTTGGAGACCAACTGAGGGCGTGAAATCACCAAGTTCATTACCACAGGATGCTGGGGAGGCCAAGTATGCAAATGAATTGGAGAGGGACGAGGTCTGTCAGTGGAGGTAGATTCATTAGAGCTATTAAGGTACTTCCGTCCGGATGCAAACCCTTTCCCAGGAAGTCCCCAAAGTGCCTGCCAGCAGCTGGGAGGGACGTCGGG
This sequence comes from Zonotrichia albicollis, assembly GCF_047830755.1. Taxonomy (NCBI): domain Eukaryota; kingdom Metazoa; phylum Chordata; class Aves; order Passeriformes; family Passerellidae; genus Zonotrichia; species Zonotrichia albicollis. The sequence goes on from NC_133847.1 coordinate 1,511,091, forward strand.
AAGCACATCTTGTTTCTCCTGCTCTTCCCGTGAGTAGTGTTACAGAAGTGCCAGATATGGAAAAATACCCGTGAAGTTCAGAACTGAAAAGGAAAGAAAAAGTAGCAAAAATCTTTGCTGTGGGTTTCAGCGCTGAAAAGGCCTGCAGCAGTTAGTGAGGGCAAGCTCCAAGGTGGGGAATGGTCCCTACAGGATGGGGGAGAGCCCAGAGCTCGCGGCTCAGCGAGCAGCACGGGAAGCAGGCGGGGAAGAAAGCTGGCAAGAAAAGGAGACAGACAGCCGCTGCTGGGACAGGGAGGGCTGCCAGGAACCCAGCGGGGCCAGGCCCGGGGAGCCCAGCCAGGCCCAGAGGCACATTGCTCCCGGCCGCGGCTGGGACGAGGGCGAGGTGTGCGAGGGTGGCTGTGCTGGGGCAGCACGGTGGGGCAGGAGCTGGACCCAGTCACCCGGCGGGCCGGGGCCAGCAGCGGGGCTGAGCTCCGGGCAGAGGGTACCCCTGCATCGGGGCGATGTGAGCAGGGGATCCCCCTTTCTGCAGGGGGACCACCCCGATGTGGACAGGTTAGGGAGAGCCCCGTCCCCAGGGAATGCAGTGGGAGCACCCCCATCCCCAGGGTAATCCGGGATTACCCTGGGGGTGACAGGGTAGGGGACACCCCTCCCCCAGGTGACAGGAACGGGCCACATCGCACCCTGGGGACAGCGATGTCCCCTCCCCGGGCGGAGAGGGAGCTGGGGGGATGCCGGGGGTGAGCAGCCGGGGGCGGTTCCCGTCCCGTCGGGCCCGGGGCCGGTCCCCGCCCGCCCCCGCCCCGCCCCGGCCGCTCCCGCTCCTGCCCGCCCTCGGCCCGGGGCTGCGGCGGGCAGCGCTGCCGGGCGCCGCGGAGCTGCCCGAGAGTCCCGGGCCCGGGGCTGTGTCCAGGCTGCAGCCCAGGAGCCCGGCGGCACGGTGAGGGACGGCGGGGACCGGGCGGGACGGGACTGGCCGGGCGGGCCCGGCGGCGGCGGGGTCGGGGCTCGTCCCGGTGCGGCCCCCGCAGGGCCCCGCAGCCGCCGCCGCCCGCGGCCGCGGACGGGCCGCGCTGGAGCCCCGGGAGCGCGGCGGGAGCGCGGCGGGATGGGGCGGCCCCGGCATCCGCGCCCCGGGGGCTCCGCCCCAGCGGCCCCGGCGGCGGGAGCGGGAGGGGAGCGGGGCCGGGGCCCGGCTGGAACTGCTCCCCTCGAGTGGCGGCGGCGGAAGAGCCCGGGTCCCGGGGCTGGGCACGGGCTGCCGCCCCGACGTGCGGGTGCCTGGAATGTGCTGCTGGCGCCCCGGGGATCCCCCGGGGGTGCCGGGAACCCCTCAGGCTGGGGATGCTGGTGGGAACTGCAGGGCTGGGGGCTCTGGGGACACCCTGGGCTCCTCGTCAGGCTGGTGTGCTGTGGGTTCCCCGCAGGTGGGACACGGCACCCCGGGCTGTGTGCCGAAGGGCACAGGAGTGCTCGGGGTGCTCCTGGAGCACATGGAGATCCCACCCCGGCGTTGTGCACGGAGCTCTGGGTGTACTCCGGCTGTTCCTCAGCTTCCCGCGTGTAAATTTAGTTTGATCTCCGAGCCCCTCCTCACAGCAGGACAAGCCCAGGCCATCGCTGCTGATGCAGCCCCGAGGGAATCGGGAGGTGTTGGTGGAAGGTGCTGCTGGGCAGCAAGGAGAGGGGCTGATGTTCTCTAGTGAAGCTGTAGGGAGCCTATAGTGCTGTAGGTGTGAGGGGGCTGGTAGAGCTGATCCCCACGTGGGTAAGTTTGTGTGTGCACTCTACACCTGTTGTGAGTGAGCTCAGGGGTGAGGGGCTGGAGTGGGTGCAGAGCCTGGGCGGCCCCTTTGGCCTCCCAGCCAACCGGGCCATCGATGACGACAACTCCAGAAATAACAGTCCAACCCTGAAATCAGGCTGTTGAGATGATAATTTCCCTTTCTCTCCCTGGGTCAGCATTGTGCACCCACCCACCTGGATCCAGCTCTTCCAGGAGCAGCTCCAGCACAGACAGCTGGCCACAGCTGCCTGGGCAAATAGGCACAGGTTGTCCCACAGAGCCCCTGCAGCAGGGACAGGGACACGAAGGTGGCCTAAGCCCTGGATAACTACTGCTGCACCCAGCCACAGTGCTGGCAGGTAACACTGCAGGTGACAAGCACGTGTGACAGCTGGCTGTGTGAGGAGCCTGAATCCTGGCAAGGCTGCTGGCAGGGGAAGAAGCCGTGTGCTTGCTCAGTGGTTTCCCCTTAACTTTGGAACAGCCTCAGTTCCAAGCTTCAGGGCTTATCGCCTGCTCAGCTACGAGGGAAGCATGCCTGGCTGAGATAAATCAAGTTGTGCTGGCCAGGGCTGCTCTGGACTCTGTTCTTCTCACATTCCTCATGACCTCAGTATTTTGGCTCAGGAGGAGAGCCAGGGAGAGCCCTCTCTGTGTCCAGGCCTGGCCCCGCCGGTGGAGCAGCTCAGGCTGTGCTGCAGCAGGTGGTTGAACCGGGCTGAGGGCTGCTACAGCTGTGCCCCCCCAGGAAAAGGGCACAAAGGTCTCCAGCTTTAGGAACAGCTCTCCCTGACCTCTCCTCTGCCAGTCCAGGAGCTTGGGAAGCCCAAGGGGAAATTGCCCCATGAGGCCAGGGCTCACACAGTGCTGCCTTGCAGCTGGGGCTGGGGCACGAGGCCCAGGTGGTGCCTGGGCTGTGCCAGGGTGCCCTGCCTCCCTCATCCCTGATATGACTTCTGATTGCAATTGAGCAGAGCAGCTCCAGTTTTGGCCCCATGTTTCCCATCGGTACAACAGCATGGGGGAAAATACAGGTGTGAGCCCAGGGCAAAACACAGCCCTGCCTCCATGGGGCTGGTTGGGTGCCTGTGCATCCTCCTCCTCTCCCCCTCGCTGCCAAACCTCTCTACCAGTCCTTTGCTTGCACCATCCCACTTTTCTGTTGAAACACCAGCACTAGAAACAACACTCATTGCTTCCAAAGAGAGCTGGGATGGTGGAAGGGCTCCCACAGGGGTGCATGTGCCCAGGCCCTTCAGCAACCTGTACCAGTGCCCAAGGGAGCAGCTGAAGCTGCTGAAAATCAGCCTTTGGCACCAAAGTGGCTGATAGAATTGGCTCCAGCAAGACTTCAGCCCGGGTCAAGGGTGGCTGCCTGTGTGGTGCCATGGGTGTGGCAGCCAGGTCCAGCTGGTGCTGACAGTGGCTGGGCCACAGGTGTGGGGGCTCAACCTGCTGCACACTGGGACATCTGCCCCGACTTGTCCAGTCCAGCCCCACACATCTTCCCCAGCCCAGGGACAGTTTGCACAGCCCAAGGAACCTGGGGGTTTTTTACTCCTTGCAGGAGGGTTTGAACATCAATGGAGTCCCTGGGGCCACTTGGCCATGGTTGGTAGCTGGCAGGTCCCATCACCATTTTTGGAGCTGGGTGAAGACAGAAACTCGTGCCCTGGTCCAGCCCATCCTATCAGACCAAAAGAAATGGGGTCTGGAAGCAGTGGGAGGATGTCCCCCACAGTTGGGATGCAGCTGCAGACATTGGCTGAAGGGGCCACAGGAGGTGGTAGGTGACAGGTGACAAGCAGCCTGTCCCCAGCTCAGTGGAGGGGACACCAGTGCAGTGCTGGTGCAAAGGGCCCCTTTGCAGCTGGAGTGGTGTGGGAGGTGTCCAGGCCTTGGCAGAGGAGGCTTTTCCTGTCCCCAGGCAGGACAATGGCCAGGCTGGGCGGCGGAAGGGAGCTGCCGGCCACTTCCCCCTGAGGAAACGCTCCCGCTGCCTCTGGCCCCTGCTGCTCTCTCTTCCTCTTTGATTTACAACGTGTGTGGAGCCCAGGGGAAGTTTGTCCTGGCCCCAGCACTGTTTAATTACCTGCAGCAAGGACCATGCAGAGGAGGAAGCCAGACTCTTCCCAGGGTGGGAGGGATGAGAGGAAGTGGGGGATGTGTGGACCCTCTTGGGCATGAAGCCAGCAGCTTGGGAATGGTGGATGCCAGCAGGGATATTACCAGGGAGGTGGAATGGATGCCTGCTCGAAGGTGGGATGATTCCAAGGAAGGTGGAATTTGGGATGTGCATTGGCTGTGGGTGGGTTGGCAGAGGAGTGGGAGAGCCCCAGAATCTGTCCTAGTGGGAAGTGTTTTATCCCTGCCTCGTTGAACTCAGTGCCCAGCCTGAGCCTGGCCTGGTGCTGCCTCAGCTGCTCCATAGGGTCAGGGGGCTGAGGGCTGGAGCATGGCTGCAGCATTGGCGTGAGGGGCAGACTGAAAGTGGGGGCATGGCGGCAGCAGTGGTGTGAGGGGCACACGTGGGTGTTTCTGTGTAGCCAAGGCCACATCCTGCGCTGTTCCCTGGGCGGCTCTGAGCCTCAGCTTCCCTGAGGGCTGTGCCCAAGCCACCATTCCTCTGTGGCATCTCTCCTCCCCTGCTTTCTTCTGAAAATAGCCCAGTGCCAAATGCTTTGCCCACCAACAGCTGCTCAGCCCCATGGCCACCTGTGCCCCATGAGCACAGCCATCAGAACTCTGGTGCCATGCACAGCAGCAATGGGTGCTCCCAAGCTGCTGTCGTCCTGTCCTGCTCCTGCCAGGAGCACTTCACACCTGGGCCCCAGCATCCAGATGCTGCCAGATGTTGCAGCAGGTCCTAGCTCAGTGCTCACAGCTGGTCGCACCCCCAGCCATGATCTCCCTTCTGGACCACAGCCGTATCCTCTTGGTCCTCCTCCAGTGTGTCTGTGCCTGGCTCCTGGGAAAACCAGGCTCCCATTTCATTCCCCTCTGCCTTATCCCACATTAGGGGCAGGGGAAAGCAGTCAGGTCCCTCCTGGGGGTGATTGGCCCCTCAGGACACTCCTGAGGCCTTGTGGGGCACCCTGGGTGGCATGAATGGGCATCACACCCAGCACTGACAGGTGCTGGCTGCTCCCTGCAGTCTCGAGCCTTTGCCAAAGCATCGTTTCCCTTTATCCAAAGCAAACCTCAGACTGAGTGAGGTTTTGCTCAGGGCTTTGCACCTATACAGGTTTCAGCCTCTTTTCTTTCCTGGCCTGCTCCCACTGTATGGCCAAGCTCCAACTCGTGACCCTCGGAGCTGGCAGCACGGCCATGCCAGCTGAGCTGTGGAGCATTCCTTAAATGTACAAACAATCCTGGCACCACAGGCAGCACCGCACTCGCTCAGCCACCAGCTCCAGCGTAAGCCCTGGGCTGGGGGAGCCTGGGGACCTGGCAAATGGCAGGGGGCAGCCACAGGGCTCTCCCAGGGGGTCAGGGCAGTGTGGCTGCCTGGGGCTCACCAGCCCTGCGGTTACAGGGTTTGGCTGGACGTGGTCTCGTTGCAGGTTGATGGTCTTCTGGTCAGCAGCATTCCGGGAAGAAGATGGCTCAGCCGGCACCCCTGAACCAGAACCTCCCAGGTAAAGTGACCAGGGTTGTCACCAGGTAGTGACAGTGGAAGGGGTGCAAGGGGGGTGGCAGGGCTGACCTGTCCCGTCCCATCCCAGTGGAGTTCCTCACTTCAGCACCAAACCTGACATGGACTGTGTGCCCTGTGATACCCTACAGCACCCTACTGAGGGTGCTGGAGACAGACCCATGGCACATCATGGAGGAGATGGGCCTGCAGGCTGTAAATTCCAGTACAACCCAGTTAGAAAAGCCATCCTGTCTCCACTAACTCCACTGTCCCTTCTCCTCTTGCAGATCTTGGGGGCCCATTCTTGTATCGGGACCAGGACAATGGAGAGAAGAGCTCATATTCTGTGGAAACTCCTTATGGCTTCCTGCTGGACCTTGATTTCCTGAAATATGTTGATGATATTGAAAGTGGCCAAACACTCAAGAAAGTGCCGCTGCCTCGCAGGGTGAAAGGGTCCCGTGCACCACCCAGCACACTGCGCAGCCCCAGCAGCCACGCCAGCGCCTGGACCTCCACCGAGTCGCTCACCTCCACGGCCAGCGAGGAGGGCAGGACTGCGCTGCTGGTGTCCCCGCACGGCCGAGCAGCCCCGGAGCCTGCGAGCAAGCCAACCTCCCACCCCATCTCGCCACCGCCAGTGCGGCTGCTCCCACCTCCCACCCGCAAGTGCCTCGTGCCAAACCCACGGGTGGAGAAGACCTTGCTGGAGACAAGCAGGAGGCTGGAGCAGGAGCAGGGCCGTTTGCAGGATATTGGTGGTCTCTCCCACGTTGGCCTGCCGGGTGCCCTGGGCCAGCCACCCCACTGGGTGCCAGTGGGCGCCGAGGGCCAGGTGGGCTGGGGCCGGGTGAGCCCCGGCAGCTCGGGGCGCAGCACTCCCGCTGCAGGGCTCGGCACGGCCCCGCTGCAGCACGTGCGGGAGCAGATGGCTGCAGCCCTGCGGCAGCTCCGGGACCTGGAGGAGCAGGTGAAAACCATCCCCCTCCTGGAGATGCAGATCTGCGAGCTGAAGAGGGAGAAGGCAAAGTTGCTGGAGAAGCTGTCGGCAGAGCCCGGCGAGGCATTGTATCACCCCTGTGGCTCTGAGGCAGGGGGTGAGGAGGGGCCCCGTACAGGGCCAGAGAGTGAAGCAGAGCCAGTGAAGGGGCGAACGAGCAAAATTGCAGAGCTGAGGAAGCTGACAGAGAAGCTGGCAGTGCCGGAGCGGAACGCCAGGGCTTGGCCAGGCAAGAGCCCCAGGGTGGCAGAGCGGCTGTGCCGCTCCGTGGCAGTGGGGGAGGATCGGGCCATGACAGATGCCGTCTTCTACTACCGCTCGCAGCAGGAGAGTGGGGACGCGCCAGACGGCGGCACACGGGGACGCAGGGATGTGGCTGTCTGGGTGACAGAGTCCTCGCTGGGGCTGGCCACTGAGGCAGAGCGGGAGCTGGAGCTGCTGCAGCAGACGGTAGGGCACCAGAAGGAGGTGATCACCCTGATGGAGGGGCACCTGCAGGAGGCCACGCGGGAGCTGGAGGAGCTGCGGCTGGAGGTGTGCGCCCGCCGGCCCCGCGGACAGGTGGACAAGGAGGTGATGGCCGTGCCACAGGTGGCCGAGGCACTGGTGGAGGCTGTGGTAGTGACACAGAGCCGGGCAGCTGGTGACCCCCCAAAGACAGCAGAGGCAGGTGTGGAGTGCTGCCCCCCAACCTCCTGTGTTGCCGTGGGCTGCCGCCCTGACGGGCGTGACGTGGCAGTTGGACCCGATTCAGCCACCAGCTGCGATGACAAGGGCAGCCAGACAGATGTGGGCAGCGTTGCCCTGGCAGGAGAGGAGAAGGAGCCCGGTGCAGGTGAGGTGATGGAGCCTGGCCGGGGTGATGGCCTGAGCAGCCCCTTGGTGCCGGGTGCAGGAGCAACGGCAGGGACGTGCCCAGAGAGCCAAGGCCCTGGGTCAGCTGTGCTGGAGACAACAGACAGCAACCGGGACCCAGCCCCAGCACAGGACAGTGGAGCTGCCCCAAGCCCTGCAGCCGGTGAGTGTCACCAGGATGATGCCAGGGTCTGGGTTGGAATGTTCCTGCAGGAAGGGAGAGGATGGCCTTGTTGGGGACAATGCCTGCAGGGCCAATGCTACCCATGCTCCAGCAGTTGCCCATGTCCCTTCCATGCCTGTCTGGCAGTCTAATGGGTTTGGGGTGCTTGGCTAGCTCCAGGAGAGACTGTTTACATAAGCATGTAGTGACAGGACAAGGGGGAGCGGTATCAAAATGACAGTAGGTTTAGATTAGATATTAGGAAAAACTCCTTACTATGAAGTGGTGATGCCCTGGCACAGATTACTTAAGAGAAGTTGTGGATGTCCCTGAAGTGTTTAAGGCCAGGTTGGATGGAACTCTGAGCAACCTGGTCTAATGGAAGGTGTCCCTGACCAGGGCAGTGGAGTTGAAATGAGATGATCTTTAAGGTCCCTTCTAACCCAGACGAATCCATAGAATTCTAAAATTCTATGATTCTTGCTCACTGGCTTTTGGCATCCATCTGTTTCCCTGTAGGAGCCCTGAAGTCCATCATGAAGAAGCGGGATGGTCCTCCCCGGAGCGAGGCAGAGGGCAGCAAGAAGAGCCTGCAGTTTGTGGGCGTGCTGAACGGGGAGTACGTGTTCAGGGGCTCCGCCACCCCCGCGAGCCCATCCTGGTCCCCTGCATCCCTGTCCTGGGCTAGGGCCAGTGGCAGGGCCTGAAGGGGGCCAGAGAGTGGTGCTGTGTTGCCCCTGAGCATCCTCCCTCTGTGCAGGTATGAGAGCACATCCAGTGAGGAGGATGAAGAAGGCAACAGCTCCTCTGAGAAGGCTTCGGCCGATAGCTCCAACAGTTCAGAGCAGGGAGACACCGAAACCTCAGAAGAGGAGGCAGGAGAAGGCACCTGCGAGCCCAGACTGGAGTGCAAGAGGACTGATGTGACCCTTCTGGAGCCCCCTGAGGTGAAGGAAAAGTAAGTGCCAGTGGAGAAGGCTCCCTGCTCCCTGGTCAGCTGGGAGCCATGGTACTGGCCCTGCCAGGTCGGGGCATCTGCCCCAGTTTCAGTGCTGCCAGTGGGAAAAACCCATTCAGCTGCAGAGACCATTCATCAGGAACAATCCTTCCAGTTTCTTGGGTCTGCTAAGGAAAGGATGAGAGGCCCCAAATGCTTCTTTGCTGCAGAAAATAATTTAGAGGGGGACAAAAAAAACAACAGCCTTCAATAGCATTTTTCAACAAAAGGAAAAAATGTGGCCCAAGAATGGGTGAATGGTGCCTGAGCACATCCATATAAGGCTCTGTTCTATGGTGGTTTGCAGAGGCTGGAGCAGCCAGGGTGCAGCCACAGGGCTGGAGGTTGCACTCTGGGGACCTTGTGGGGAGTTCCAGGCACTGCAGAGCTCACAGGCTTGGTGGGTGATGCAGCCCCACACCAGGCACATCCTCATGCTCTCCACAGGTTCGAGCTGAGCCCCAGGATGAGGGAGGCCTGCCTCATTGTCAAGACCCACCTGGGCCACCCGGGTGCTGCCAAGAGCAAAGAGGTGGTGAGTGGAGTGCTGGGGAGGGATGGCTTGCCCAGTCCCTGCCAACATCCCCCAGAGCTGGCCCTAGTCAGAGAGGGGCCAGCAAAGCCTGGCTCAGCACCTTCCCCCAAAATACAGCCCTTGGCTCCAGGTTTTGTCCAGAAACCCCAAACCCTCCATGTGGACTCAGCTGAGGCTATGCCCAGCATGGGTTTGGGCAGTTCAGGGTCCTGCCTTCACCCACTGCCTCTGGAGCAGGGATTCTGCTCCCTGCCACCTGGGCTGCCAGCCGGGGGTGGGTGCCAGGGCATGCAGAGGCTTAGGGGGAGCTCTCTGCCCACAGCTTGCCAGCAGCAGCCTGGTCCTTCAGGAGTGGTTCCGTCTGTCCAGCCAAAAGTCGTCCATCCCTGACACGGTTGCCAACCACCTCCTGGCCTTTGCCGAGCTCTCACCAGCTCTCCTGGCCCACGTGGTGAACCTGGCAGACGGGAATGGCAACACAGCCCTGCACTACAGTGTCTCCCACTCCAACTTCCACATCGTGTCGCTGCTGCTGGATACAGGTCAGTGCCCCCCAGCCCCAGAAACATCCCCTGGCCACCATCCCGTGTACCCAGGTCATGTCCTGGCCCTGTCAGCACAGGGAAAAGGCATTGGCAGCAGAGGGCGAGGAGAGCTACCCTGGGCTGTGTCTGTTCATAGCTGTGGGGGTCAGAAGGCACCCCAGCCTGTTTGGGAGTCCAGATTTCATGGGGCAGATCCATCAGCAGTTCTGTGCCTGTGGGAAGGTTCACAGCACCGTGGGCAGGACTGTGAGGGGGAGCCAGGCACGTGGCTTGGTCCATGTCTCCCACCAGCCCTGCAGCATCCTGAGCCCCCTCTGCCCACTCCCACAGGGATCTGTAACGTGGACCACCAGAACAAAGCTGGGTACACCGCCCTGATGCTGGCAGCACTGGCAGCTGTTGAGCAGGAGGAGGACATGAATGTGGTCAGGAGGCTTTTCAGCATGGGCAACGTCAACGCCAAGGCCAGCCAGGTTGGTGCAGTCTGAGGGCCACCACATCTTGATCCTCCCACCCCCAGGCACATGCCAGAGCCACGCTCAGCTCTTCTGAGGGCAGGACAATGGCTCCAAAACCTGGAGGTGTCAGTGCATGGGGAGGGCATCACCTTAGGATGCCCTCCTCCTCCTCCTGCCTGGCAGCAGGGCTGTGGTGTGGGGACAATTGGGCAGCACAGGGGGGCAGGGGTGGCCTGGCAGTGTCCCTCCCTTGCAGGCTGGCCAGACGGCGCTGATGCTGGCTGTGAGCCACGGGCGGCAGGAGATGGTGGAAGCCCTGCTGGCCTGCGGGGCCAATGTGAACCTGCAGGACGAGGAGGGCTCCACGGCGCTCATGTGTGCCTGCGAGCACGGCCGCCTGGAGACAGTGAGGCTGCTGCTGGCCCAGCCCACCTGCAACGTCTCCATCGTGGACAGTGTAAGGCTCTGCCACTGGGCCTGGGCAGCCCCTGTCCCCAAAGCCCTTCCTGCACGCTCTCCTTTCTTTCTAGGACGGTAACAATGCTGTTGCCATCGCGCTGGAGGCCGGTCACAGTGACATTGCTGCACTCCTCCACACCCACCTCACCAGCACCAAGGTACCCGTGAGTACCTCAGCACTCCCCATGGGAGGGGACAGGGCTGAGACACACACAGGTGTCTCCAGCAAGAGGCTGTAGGAGCAAGAGCAGAGTGTTGCAGGTGCCACATGCTCAGAACAGCCCTGCTGGCCCTGACCAGGAGGCACTGGAGGGGTCTCAGGCGACTGCTCTCTTTGCAGCAGGAGACTTCACCAACAACCACAAAGAGCCCTGGGAGTCTGAAGAAACCAAATTAGAGCGACCTTGGGATCCAGCCAGGGGCCACCACCAGCACTGGGCTGTGATTCACATCCCCCACCTGCCACTTCTCTGTGCCAAACCGCTCTGCAGCTTCAGTCCTGCCACAAGCACCATCCCTGCGCCTCCCTCACCCGTCTCCTCCGCTGGACGCACCCACACGTGGCCACCTCACCACCAAGTCACCAGAGCCAAGTGACCTCGGGGCAGGACATGCAGGGAGCAGAAGCCACCCCATCCCCTGTGCTCCCTGCCATGACCACTGGAGCTGTGCCACCTCTGCAAGGAGGAACGGCAGAGACCTAACCCAGAAGAAACAGCACCTGGTTTGTGCTCTGGCAGCTCTGAGAAGGCAGCAGTGCCAGTGACACAGAGCCAGGAGGGCAAGTGACAGGTCCTGGCCCCAGCAGGGACACTGCTCTGCAGGCACATCTGTTCAGCAATGGGAGAGGGAATACTGCCTTGGATAGGGGTTGGGAGTATTTCCAGACTCATATACTTGCCCTTCTTTTCTGACATTTCCTTTCCTGGCTGAAATCTGATTTTTTTTCCTCTTTTCAAGCACGTGCATACAAAGCAAAAAAATTATATTGCTTGGCCAAGGGATGAAGTTCAACATGAAATCACTTGGGATTTGATTTGCTCAATGGGAGCAAAACCTCTGAGCAGTTAGGGTTGCAGCCAAGTGACAAAAGGGGCTGAGGATGCATTTGGGGACTAAATCTGCCTATCCTACAACCCACAAGGGGAGCAGGTCCTTCTCCCAAGGAAGAGAGACCAATTACTTCCTAAACATTTCCCTGATTAGCCAGGGAATTAGGGTCCCACAGACTGCAGCCAGAGCCTACAGCAAAGTCCCTCTGCCCACCTTCCATCCCAAAAGGGAGAACAGCTGAAGACAACACCAGGAAAAACACATCGGGCCAGAAGAGCTCAGAGCACACACGTGGAGGCTGCAAAGGGAACATGAATGTCACAGAACGTGCCTGTGCAAGTGTGTGAGCACTGTGTGGGGTGGGAACAGGGTAAGGACAAGGACCAGAAGAAGGGTTTAGCATGGCAATGCAGCTCTGCTCTGAGCCCTTCACTAAGGTAGGGTGTTGTGGCCCCCATCCCTGCTCCTTGGCCCAGCCTCCCCACTGCTGCCCCTGCCTGGCCTGCTCTGAGCTGGGGAGCCCCACAGCCCTGCCCAGAAACTTGCTCAGCTTTGCACTGGAGTTCATATACAGCGCTTGCTGCACTCCCTAATACACTACTCTGTTTACTGGTATTTTAATACTAATGTTTATTTTTAAGATATAAATAAAATTTAAAGTTATTTTGAAATATTACAGTGACATCTGCAGTCTCCTGCCGCCTTGTCTGGCTCACAACAAACCCTGCAAGAGCTGCAGCAGAGGCACAGCCCCTGAGCTGAGCAGGTGACCCCACATTCCAAGTCATTCACTGCAACTTTCTGCTCTGGCTACATCCCTGTCTGGTTTTCTCCCTGCTGGAGTGTGCCAGGCAGCTGCAGCAGTGTCATTGCCCATTTTTCTGCAGCCCTGGTTCTCTGTGGTGCTGATATTACACTGCATCCCTAAAGGGCAATCACCAGACCAAGTGTGAAGATGCCAATTGCCTCCCTTGTCAGGGGACAGGGACCAGGCTGACCCCACAGGGACATTCCAGAAGCTCTCTAAGGCACTGTATCCCAGTCACCCAGCTCTGAGGGCTGGCAGGGGCCAGAGCAAATACTCTTGGGTCACTGGTGAAGCTGAAGTGGGGGAATGAACAGCAGCCACAAAACTGAACTCCGAGAGGACTTCTGGCACCCCCAGTTCTGAGCTCTGCTGCATCACACAAGCCAGGGAGCAGAGCCTTGTGCTAACTCTGAAACCCTCAAAGAATCACAAACTACATCAAGCAACAGCACAAACACAAGGGTTTTCTCCATGGCACAAACTCCTCACCTCATGTTGCACATGAGCTGCCCAGGGCACAACTAAGACTGGCAGCAGGGACAAATCCCACAAACACTCTTTAACATCAGCCCTATAACAATCCCCAGTGCCTGCTCCAGTTCACCACAATGCATATCTGTCCCAGCAGTGCTCTGCTCAGCTTCAGGACACCCAAATCTTGTCACAGCTGCCACTGAACTGCCTCAGTCAAGCTCAGGACTCTGTAGACAAAACTCCCATCAGAGACCATACATCAGAGGCTGCAGATCTGACTGCCCAAACACACCACAAACATGGACCATGCTATAAGCAGATAAAAAATGCCAATCCTTAAAAACATGCCCTTGCACCAGCAGTTTCAAGGCTCATTCTAAACTTCTCAGCCCTACTTTTGATTAATGTAATATCCTAAAACAACACATCTTGCTAACTGATTTTGTGGTGGAAGAGAAAGCCAAAGAAAAGGAGATGCAGTAGTCAACAGGGGTGCCAAGCACATGCTGTGGATGACTGCCAGAAAGGAAAACAAGTGTTATTTATGGCAGCATTCACTGAGCAGTGTACTGAGAACAGACAGACAGAAGCAGCAGGCAGTTGCTTTGAAAGCTGGTACGAGGCTCGACTTTCAACTTGTGATTTAATTCCACTGAGGTCCAGTAAGTTTCCAGTGCCACTTCACCATCACATACAGAAAACTGTTTACCAGGAAAGTCAGGATTAAGGCTACTGTAATCAAAACAGAATTATTTTTGTTGTGACAGGTCAATAAAGGTGCAATAACAGTGATATTACAACGCAGGCACTATGTGTAACCCCAGTAACAAGCAGGGCATGTTACTACTGAACCTGAGGAAAGCGGCAGGTGCTCAGGTGTGAGACAAACCACAATTGTCGGGTGGCGCTTGATGAGTGAAACCCGGGCAAGGGGCTACTGGAAAAACGCTTTATTGCAGTGACCCGGCCGCCACGCTGCTCCCCACGCGCCCACGGCGGGACGAGCGGCGCCAGGCTCCATCCCCGACGGGCGATGGGCAGCGGGGGCGGCTCCAGCTCAGCGCAGCCGCCGGGCCTCGCGCTCCGACTCCAGCAGGGTGAGAACGTCGCCCTCGCGCACCGGCCCCTTCACGTTGCGGATGATGGAGCGGCTCGTGTCGTCCATGAACTCCACACGCACCTGCGGGGCGGGCCCGCGTCAGCCTGGCCAGGCCCGGCCCGCGGCGCCGCGCCCGCCCGGCCCCGCCCGCTCACCTGAGTACACTGCCCCTGAGAGCCGGTCCGGCCCAGCACCTTGGTGACCTGCGGGGACAGAGCGGAGAGTGAGCGCCGTGTCGCGGCCCGGCGCGGCTCCCGCGGGCCCCGGCCCCGTACCCACCCTGGCCAGCTTGATGGGCTGCACGCGGCTCGTGTCCATGGCGGCTCCGGGGCGCGGAAAGGCGCGACCAAACCCCGCGTCCCCTTATATAGTCCCGAGTCTCGCGAGACCCAGCGTTCCGCGCGCGCGCTCCCGGCGCCCCCCGCGGCCCTGCCCTTTACCGCGGCCAAGATGGCGACGGCGACTCGTCTGATCCAGCGGCTCCGCAACTTCCTGGCGGGGGTAAGAACGGCCCCGGGCTCGGGGCGCCTCTGCCCCGCGGGACGCTGCGCTGCGCCCCCGGCTCCGCGGAGCCTCCGGCGCAGGGCGGCAGCTCCGCCTGACTCTGGCTTTGCCTTGCAGCGGGATCTCCAGGCGAAGCTGCAGCTGCGCTACGAGGAGATCGCTAAGAGGTGCCGGGGCCGGGCCGGGCCGGGCGGCGGGCGGGGCGCTGGGCCGCCCCCACCCCGGGCCCGCCGCTGACGCTCGGCTCGTTCTCTGCCTAGGACCCAGCCGCCGCCTCGGCTCCCGGTGGGCCCCAGCCACAAGCTCGCCGATAACTATTACTGTAGCCGTGACGGGCGCCGCGAGTCGCTGCCGCCCATGGTGGTGGCGACGGCGCTGAAAACGCTGCCCGCGGGGGCACAGGCCCGCAGGTGGGTCTGATGCGGGCGGAGCGGGGTCAGCCTTGGTCCTGATCTGTACCAGGAACACAGAACGCGCCCAGCGGCAGTGGGAAGTTACCCAGATTGGCAGAGGACTGTGGAACTGATTGTTTGAGTTTATATTTCCTTGCAAATAAGTGAGGCGGGAGGAAGTTCACTCTGCTTTGGCAATACTTCACCTGCATCATCTCTGTCCAGCTCTGGGGCCTTCAAGAAGGGACCCATTGCAACGAGTCCAAAGGAAGCCACAAAGATCCTCCGAGGGCTGGAGCCCCTCTGCTCTGGAGCCAGCCTGGCAGATCTGAGAGTGCTCACCTGGTGAAGGGTCCAGGGAGAGCTCAGAACCCCTTGCAGGGCCTGAAGGGGCTCCAGGAGAGCTGCAGAGGGACTGGGGACAAGGCCTGCAGGGACAGGACACAGGGAATGGCTCCCACTGCCACAGGGCAGGGCTGGATGGGAGATTGGGCAGGAATTGTTCCCTGGCAGGGTGGGCAGGCTCTGGCACAGGGTGCCCAGAGCAGCTGGGGCTGGCCCCATCCCTGGAAATGTTCAAGGTTGGATGGAACTAGAAGCCAGAGAGGATGGTGGAAGGTGTCCCTTCCCAGGGCAGGGGCTGGAACGAGGTGGGCTTTAAGGTCCCACTCAATCCAAACCATGCTGGGACTCTGATTAACAAACACCTCCAGCACTACTTTGTGGCTTGAACTTCTGATGAAATTCAAGTGTGATTTCATCAGAAGAGTGTTGCTAAAGCCTCTTCTCTCTCCTCCTCTCGCTACCACAGTTCAGGTGATGCAGAGACGACAACAGAGAAGAAACCAGTGACACCAGGACCACCACTGAGGAAGTGGGAAATTTCCAGGGATGAGCCCTACTTGTGAGCAGGGAGCGAGCTGAGGCTGCATGATGGGCACAGGTGGTTCCAGAGCAGCTCTGATGGGGAGGCTGTGCTGGATGTGGCTCCAAGCTGCTGGAGGGTGCTGATGTCTGATTAAGAAATGTATATAAAGTTGTGATTATTACCCCCCCATTCTGTGTGTTTTATTTGATTTATTCAAGTTACTGCTGTTTAATACCAGTGTATTTGTTGGTTGGAATAGTGACACAGGACAGGGGCATTTGTAAGCTGTAGTCAGTCAATGAAGAGCAGAGGTGATAAAGCACAGCCTCGCTCACAGGGCTCCCTCCGGGCCCAGGTTCTGCGAGAGAAGTTCAGCGCCGTGGGGCAGTGGCCCCCACCGCCAGTGCCGGTGTCCTGCCGTGACCGCCCCCTGCTCGGTCCGGCGGAGCGCTGTCCGGCCCTCCCCGGGACAGCGGGGCACTGCCCGCCGCGGTGCTGAGGGACTTCCGGGGAGCTGGGAAGGGGCTGGGCTGGCCCGGGCCCGTTCCGGTGCGGCGGTGCCGGTGCTGCAGGGCCGGGGCCGTTCCGGTGCTGTGGGGTCGTTTCCGGTGCCGTTCCCGGTGTTGCGGGCTCGTTCCCGGTGCCGCGGTCTCGTTCCCGGTGCTGCGGCAGCGCCGCTCGGCATGGGCAGGCCCCGCCCCCGTCACGTGGCCCCGCCCCGAAGGGCACCCGAGGTGGGCGGGGCTTCCTCAAGGGCGCGCGCTCGCGCCCCGCCCCCGCGAGCACGCCATTGGTGGAAGTCGGGGTGGAGCGCACGCGCTTTTCCTGCGCATTGCGTTTGTAGCGGCGCGGCGACCCCAGCGAGTCCCTCCGGTGCGGGCCCGCGGCATGGCTGGGCCGCGACTGCTGCCGCCAGGGCTCCCGGTGCTGCTGCTGCTGCTGGCGCGGCCGGTGCTGCCTCTCCCTGCAGGCACGGGTGAGCTGGGGGAGCGGCCGGGCTGGCGGTGCCCATTGGCTCCCCGCGCACGCCCTTCACTCTCATTGGTCGGAGCCCTCGTGCGCCGCGCGCGCGGGCTCCCCTGGTTGCGGGGGGCTCTCCCCGCCGGGCCCCCCCCCCGCTCCCCTCACGCTCCTGTTCCCGCAGCCGCCCCGCCCCGCTGCCCCCCGGACAAGTTCCAGTGCACGCCCGGCGACTCCTGCTTCCCCCTGGGCTGGCGCTGCGACGGCCACCCCGACTGTGACGGCGGCGAGGACGAGTGGAGCTGCGGGACCGCGACCGCGGCGGAGCCGAGTCCCGGCGGCGCCGCGGTGACCCTGCCGAGGAGCTCGGCTGTGCCGCCCACCGGCAGCGCAGGTACGGGGTCCCGGGGGGCGGCAAGCCAGACCGAAGCCTTTGTTCCCCGCCGTCTCTGGCCGGTGCGGGCAGCTGCGGTCCCCGCGGGTCACTGTGAGTGGAGGAAGCGCTGTGGGGGACGCGAACCTTCAGCTTCCTTTGGAACGGCAATGACGCCCCTCAGGGCTCCCTCGGGAAGGGCCTTTGAAGTACATCCTTCCTTCTTCCAGAACATGCAATTCCTAGCAGCTCCTTCGAGAGGACACTGGAACCTCCCGAGCTCCTCTGACCTCTGGGGAATGGGCAGGCTGAAGGGAAGAGGATGAGGAGGAAGTCTGGCCCATCAAGGCTGGCCAGGAGCTGCAGACACAGTGTCTGGGCTTGTGTCCAGCTGTGTCTGCACCCCAGTACTGTCGGTACCAGAGCCCTGGAGCATCCTCTGTCAGACCCGTTGGCTGTCTGGGGTGCTTAGGAAGGCACTTCTGGCTTCCCTCACCCAGGGGTTTCTGAGGATGTGGAGAGGGGGGGGATTACTGCAGGTGCAAGAGACTGGGTTTGGGCTTGGTGTCTGCACATGTTCAGTTGGCAGGTGAGGTGAAGAGCTGCATTTTGGTTGTACCTGTGGCTTTTCAGTGCCATGAGAACAGGCTGGGATGCTGCAGTTCCAGCTCCAGGTGGGAAATTTCCCACCTTTCCCTGCTATGCATTTCCAGTAGAACTTTTCCTCCAGTAGCAGTAGATAAGGTTTTGCTTAAGTTGAAAAAGGCCTTTTGGTGCACTTGAGGTGAGCTGGGACCTCAGCCAGGTGTAGATTGCAGACTGCTTTGAGTGCTGCCCATAAGGTGAGTTGGAAACCTCATGGATTTGTTTCTCTTTCTTCACAGAGCCTTCAGCTACGCCTGAGGCCTCTGTGCCATGGAGGAGTCAAGGTTACACATGGATCTTGATTGTTGCAGGTATGTGAGACTCAAGAGTGCTGCACATGGTCTTGGACCTACCTACCTTGGCCTATAAATTGAATATCCTGATGGGATCAATTCCAGACCTCTATTGGGAGCTGCTTTTTCTGCACTGAGAGGACTAAGGGAGACCTGACACCACAGCTTAAGTATTGCTGTGCCTTGGGTGTGATGTGTCCTTGGAAAGGCCATTCCATGCAATCTGGCACTAGCTTACCTCCTCTCTGTCTGTCCCTTGCCCTTGGGGACGCTGCTCATCTCTGCTTGCTGGCTCATGGTGTTGAGCAGCAGTGCTCTGTTGCAAGAGCAGAGCAGTGAGTGGGTTTCTGCTTGTGCACTCTCCTCTCTAGGGCTCCTGATTATCCTGGTAGTGGCAAGTTCTGTTGCTGCGTGGGGTCTGTCCAGAGCAAAACGCAGATCTGACACCTGCAGTCTAGAAAAAGCCTCCAGGGAGCAGCTGATGCCTGGCAAGGGCCAGAAAGGCTCCTTGCCCTGAAGGGTAAGTGTTTTTTGCATCCCATGTGCTCCAGGGAGAGGGAGAAATTTGTTCTTGCCTTGTGTTTCTGGCTTCTAGAGCTTTCCCCTTGGAAGGGGGGTAGGTTTTGGGGGTTAAGTTTTCCCAGCTTCCCTGATGCTTGCCAACCAGGGGCATGGGGTTTTGGTGTGCCCTGCAACAGCAGAACTCTCCCCTTTCCTCCCTGCTGCCAAGGACATGGAGCAGTCCTGCTGAGATACTAATCTTCTAGTGTGGGACTTTTTCCCTCCACTTTGCATAAATTGAATTCAAACTAGGTTTCTTCCCAAAGGACTGTCAATAACCAGGTGTTTTTCTGGCTTTGTAACAGGGATCCTTATCCCAAGGTGATAAGGTGAGACTAGCCTGGTCTGTCCCCTGCTCACCACAGAGCCTGACTGAATTGGACATCAGCTCTCAAATCTGGCTTGTTACACTGGAATACCAAGAGGATACTCCCTTTATGAGTGGTTCTTAGACTGTAGGACTGCCTTGGCTCCAGAAATAGCACAGGACCTTCCCTGGCACTGTCCATCAGCCCCCCCAAAGGTGTCAGAAATGCCTTCACTGTTCTGCATGACAGTTGTTACTGCTGATGCCCACCACTGTGGCCTTGGACTCAAAGATGTTTTTCTCCTTGAAATGCCACATGCTCTTCAACTGTCTCCTTCCACTTCCAGCCAAGAGCCTTTTGTCATCCGTCCCATTCTTCCCCCTGGATTTTGTCAGAGAACAGGAACTTTCTCACCTATTTCCAAAGGCACTCACTGGCTGCACAGGTCAGACAAATACTCCATGTTTGCACTACTGTTTGATGCTGCTCAGTCCCCTGCACGAGAGGCTTTTCCTGACAGTGCCACCGTGGGGGTGACAGTTGCTCTGGCCTTGCTGTGCTCTCACCTGAGCCCATGTCGGGCAAGGCGCTCCTGGGCCCTGGGCTGGCAGCTCCTTTCACACTCCCTTCTTCCACATTTTCATGCTTGGCAGACCCGCTCTGCCCACCCCAGTGCTGAGTGCTGCATGGGGCTTCTCTTAACACTCTTAATGGCATCTCCTTAGAAGTGTTCTGACATGAGTGGTGTCCCTCAGAGTCCGTACTGGGACCAGCGCCATTCCGGGTTTTCATCAGCACGTAGAGTGAGATCAGGTGGACCCTCTCTCAGAGGAGATCCCAGTGTGAGGATGAGACCAGGCTGAGGAGTGAGCTGGGGAGGGGGATGTCATCTGGAGGGACCTTCAGGCCCACAGGAACCTCATGAAGTTTGATGCGTTTGCACTTTTGTTAGGGCAAACCCTGGACAAGAGATGGCTCCGGGGAGCTTTGTTGTGTCTTGTCCATGTCTAAAGGGGGGATTGTAAGAAAGATGGAGAGAGGCTTTTCACCAAGGCCTGTAAGGACCAGGGGCAGCAGGTACAAACTGACAGAGGCCTAGGTAGGACACAAAGGAGGGTTTTATGGCGATGCCCTGGCTCAGGTTGCCCAGAGCAGCTGCGACTGCCTCATCCCTGGGACCAAGCTGGACAGGGCTCTGAGCATCTTGGTCTAGTGGAGGTGTCCCTGGAAGTAAGCCATGTCCTTGGCCAGGGCTCCACGTGCCACTCACACAGTGTCTGACCCAAGGACTGATGCTGTGTATCTCAGAACTGACTGTGCAGGGGCAGATTAGTGCCCAGTGCCTCTGGTTCAGCATTGGCCACGTGTACCTTGCACAAGTGATCACTGAGAGCGCCAAGCTGCTGCCTTGACTGCTGACCTCTGTGCCTTGAAGGTGGGAGCTTGGCTTGCCAAGCAGACACCAGTCACCAGCCTTGGAGTAGGAGTCTTCCGCTCCTGGATAGTGTGAGTGCTGCCATACCCCAGGGGAGTAACTTCTATATGTGGTGTGGAGTCCTGAGTTATTCCAGGGCTGCTATTTTTAGTACCAAGGAGTCATTTGCAAGGGCACACACAACCTTCTGTTTCCAGGGACAGACAGAGATAGCTGTGGTGACTGACAGAGGAGAATAAAGAATGTAAAATTAACAGTTTCTGGAGTTTTTATTTTTCCTGGATATTGGGCATTTGCATGGATTCTGTATTTGGGAGGCCGGGGGCTGTATGACCTTTGGATCGTCACATCGTGGGAAAGAGGGCTTGGGGTGGGTGGGCTGGCATGGGGTGCAGTGAGGAGGCCATTGCTGCTGTGCCTGCCTGGGACAGATGTGACTCCAGCAAACACCAGCTGTAGCAGAGAAAATGAAATACAGGAACAAAGCAAACAGAGAGGGTGGGGACAGAAAGAACAGATGCCACAGAGGCACCTCTGCTGCTACTGCTGAACTGTGGACAAGCAGGGAGCTCAGCCAAAAACAAGGTGAAAAAAGTGCCTGAACTTGTCCCTTCTTTGCCAGATCAGAACACGAAGTGGGAGCACTGCAGGGCAGGAAGGGCTCCAGGAGTCCTGGCAGGACTGGGCTGAGCTGGGGCCAGTTGAAGCGCTGGTGCTGGCAGGGCCATGTGGCCAAGGTCAGCTGTCACCAGCCGGTCCCAGATCGTGCTCTGAGCTGCAGTGCCGAGCCCAGCCCGGCTGCTCTGTGGTACAAGGCAGAGTGTTCCTCCCTGCCATGGGGACTGAGGCCCTGGGGCAAACTCACAAGACATTGCAGGTCTTACTTTCTGCTCGCTGAGATGAGTGCTTCAGGGGTGAAAGAAAAACATTTTATGGATTTGTGCCAAAACTCGGGGCTGTGTTTCTGACAGCAATTTCCCTTCCTCTGTCCGGTGCTGGAATTGTTTTTGTTGTTCTAATCCCCAGGCTCAGAGACTTCAATTGTAGTGGAGCCCAAGCTGCTTTTCAGGCCAGGAGCATCTTTGTGCTCCATGTCTCTGTATTTAATTAGACCAGTTCATGGAGATCAGTGTGATGTTTTACATGTTGAAGTAGGGTCATGTTTCAGGATAAGGCCTCAAAGATCAGCCTGCTGAATTTTGGTTCCCCTTTTACTTGCAAATCCAAAGGATTATTTCCTCCCTTTCAGTTCCAATACTTCAGAGGAACTTTTACTGCCTACTTGCATTTCCAGTGTCCTGTTCCCTGTTCCTGTCCCTGCCTGGGTGAGTCGCGCAGCTGAAGGCTGATGTGATGGCACAAGGCAGAGACACAGCAGCAGCTTGTCCCTCAGGGAATCTTCTCGGACACTGTGGAGGTGGAAGTGGTGCCTTCACCTCATCCCCTCTAAATCTGCACTGTGGGACTTGAGGGATGAGCTGAGAGGTCATGACCATCTCCCTTTCCTGGCTGTGACAGCTGACAGCCGGGGCAGCTGCATTAGCCTTTAACGAAGGGCTGGTGCCAAGAGCAGCATCTGGTGTGGGGACACAAAGCCAGTACAAATCCTGCATGTCTGCACCTTCCTGTCCCATCAACAGGGGGTAAATTGAGGCAAGTTTGTGCTGTTTCCAGTTTGCTGTCATGGATGTCCTTCCAGGACACAGCATCCAGCAAATGCAAGCAGCTAATAAGAACAGAATAAGGGAAAAGAGAAGTGCAGTGCTAGAAATAGTTCCTTACATAAAGCACTAGTGCCTCAATCTCATTAGTGTCTTAAGGAGCGGGCGCTTGGCCGCCTCCGAGTGCTCCGATGCAAACCCCAATCAGATCAGCAATCGGCTTTGGGACCCCGGCAGGTGCCACGTGGCACTGGGACACAGCTGTGCCCCTCTCGCTGCCCCAAGCCTGCAGCACCGTCCCAGTCAGCGTGTGGCCATGGGAGCGTTCCCATGAAGGCAGAGCTGCTGTCCTGTGGCCGGGAGCAGGAGTCACCGCTGCGGGAGGCCGGGCACCATGAGGCAGCAGCGCGCCCGGCGCGCGAGTCTCGCGGCCAGCCTCAAGATCGGGGACCACCGGGGCCGCTGCCGGAGCCCGGAGGAAGAGGAATCCTACATTCCATTTGCACAGGATAGCCTGGTAAGGCAATGGAACTCCATGCAGAATGTGGCAGATGGTAGTCAGGAGAAGAGCCAGACTCCCATTCAAAGGAACAAGTATCTGCTCAACATTAATGTGGGTGGCAAATTGTTCCAGATAGCTTACAAGGTACTTGCCCAATACCCCATCACCCGGCTTGGGAAGCTGGCGCTCTATACAGACCCCGTGAAGAAGCTGCAGCTCTGTGATGATTACTTGGTGCAGAAGAATGAGTACTTCTTTGATAGAGATCCTTCAATTTTCCACTACATCTTCCACTTCTACCGCAGTGGGGTCCTGTGGGTGATGGATGAGATGTGCCCCAGTAACTTTGTGGAGGAAATCGAGTACTGGGGAATCCATTTGAAATACTCCCAACGCTGCTGCCGGATCCTGTTAGAGGAAAAGCGAGATGAACTCAGTGAGTACCTGAAAATAGAGAAGGAACTGGAGGCAGAACTGGAGCCCCTGGAGTCAGGGACGCAGTTTGATGGCAAGTTTCTGGGTCGGTTTCGGAAGATGGTCTGGAACCTCATTGAGAACCCGTACTCTTCTGTCCCAGCCAAGATCATTGCTGTCATGTCGAGCTTCTTTGTGCTTATCTCCATTGTGGGCATGACTCTGAGCACAGTGGAGGAGATGAAAAACAAGACAGGGAAAATGTGGATGGAGCAGATGGAGATGATCTGTGCCATCTTCTTCACCTCTGAATATCTCATGAGGCTCATATCCTCCTCCAGCTTCAAGAACTTTCTGCGGGCAGCATTTAATGCTATAGACCTGGTGGCCATCCTGCCCTTCTACATCCAGATCCTCTTTGAAAATCTGGATGATGGAGAAATGCAATACCATGAGGAGCTGCACAAGGTGGAGAATGTGAGCAAGCTGGGCAAAGTCCTCAAGCTCATCAAGCTCATGAGGATCTTCCGCATCCTCAAGCTGGCACGTCACTCCACTGGCCTCCGGGCCTTCAGCTTCACCATGCGCCAGTGCTACCAGCAGGTCTGCTGCCTCCTCCTCTTCATTGCCATGGGGGTCTTCACCTTCTCTGCTCTCATCCACTCGGTGGAACATGATGTCCCTGGCACTGACTTCACCAGCATCCCCTGCGCGTGGTGGTGGGCAGCGGTAAGGTGGGAGCAGCTTCTGGGAGAGGGGCTGGGGGAGGCTCTGCAGGCAGGGGCTGCCCCAGTGCTCGGGGATTCACCGCTGCTGCTGGGCACGAGGCAGGAAGGACCCAGCCTTCCCACCTGCTCAGTAATGGTGGGAGTGCCCTGGTGCTCTGAGAAAAGGAGTCCGAGGTTTGGACTGAGCCCAGAGGCTCAAAAGCTGGTGCTGGGGTGGGATGGTGGGACAGAGGTGGTGCCTTGGGAACCTCCAGGGCTGAGTTGAACAAGTGGGATGTGACTCAGCTTTATCTGTCATGGGACCCAAGTGTTGAATGGATGCAGCCTGTGGGTATGGGGACAGCCACCCTAGACAGCCTAAGGCCTGGGCAGCATTGCAGCCCCTCTGAGCTCAAGGGACACAAGAGCTTGTGGGTCTGAGATGGGGAACCCATGGCCAGAGTGTGACTATGGCTGCAGGCAGCACCCACAGTCACACTGTGCCTCAGCCCATGTCATGAGAGTGGACACAGACTGGACACAGCTGCCCATTCACTGCCCTGCTTGTGCCAGGAGCTGGCAGGTCTGCAGAGCTGAGCACTGTAATAAACCTGGCATTACCTCCGAGATGGGGAGCAGCTAAAGCACCTGAGAGCCACAGGTTATGAGGACATTTTAATTTACAGATTAAATGATCCCACAGATCACTTCTGCTCTTATAATCCCCTTTGGCCATTGAAGGCTATCTGGTTCAAATTCATTTCTCCTTGAGGAAGAGCATCATCACCAGGTTCAAGCATTTGAACATCCCTTTCCCTGGGAGCACAGCTCCCTGCCAAGCCCAAAACTCTCTGGCCTCAGATCTCACCCTAGCCCTGCTCCCCATTTCCTAAACATGATTTATTCCCAGGCAATGCTTCTGTTTCTCCTGGAGGGAGGTTCCAGGAAGCTTTGTTTGTCTGGGGCCAGGCAGCTCACAGCCAGGAAGCTCTGGAGCCACGGCTCTGAGGGGGAAGGAAGCTCCTGCAGATGCTGACTGCTGGGGAAGGCTCAGTTCAGGGGTGTCCAGCTGCCTTTGAAGAGACACACACAATAGCAGTGAGGGAGCAGGCTGTGGCCTCTGATCTGTGTTTCTTGGGTTCAGCCAGCCCTTTCCTTCATCTCTGCAGGCCTGCTGGGCACAGCCTGGACAGTGGAGCCCTGGCCGTGCAGGTTCTGGAGAGGGGACAGCTCAGCTGGCTGCATCAGGATCAGGGTCTGGCACTGGTCACAGGGTCAGGTGGCTCCACAGAGGGGCAGGAGGGAGTGAGTTCCAGCACCAGCTGTTAGGGTCTGCTGGGCTTGTTCCCATGGGGTTTTATCCTTTTCTGTCCCTGCACAGGTCAGCCTCTCCACTGTGGGCTACGGAGACACTGTGCCTGACACAATTCTCGGCAGGATGGTGGCATTCATCTGCATCTCCTTTGGCATCATCCTCAACGGAATGCCCATCTCCATCCTCTACAACAAATTTTCTGACTACTATGCCAAGCTGAAGGCCCATGAGATGAGCCAGTCACTTCAGCTTTCCAGGAGGATCCAACTGAAGCAGCGAGTCCTGCGCAAGTTCTCAGAGTGCTGGAGAGCCGACCCCCGCTATTACCGCTGAGCACAGGCCCCCACCCCAGACATCCCCTGTCCTGGCCATCCTCCCTGTAGCTCCTGTCCCCCAGGGAGGCCCCAAGCTGGGGCTCTGCTGCTGCACAGGGGCTGCTCCCAGCTGGGACCTCTCTCACTGCTGCTGCTGGACAATGCTGTCCTGCAGAGCGGTCAGTCAGGGCTGTTTGTCTGCCCTGGGCTGAGGCAAGGGCACCCTGACATCACGGGGAGTGAGGATGGGACTAAAGTGTCACCTGTGTGAGGCAGGTAGCCCAGTGTGACTCATGTGCAGGTGCTGCTCCATTCCCTGCTGAGTGGGACACACACAGGCTCCCCCTGCCCAGGGCCCCGGGACTCCCTCCCAGCCAAGCAGCCCAGGCCTGGTCCAGTGTGGACATTTGAGTGAAGGCCCAGAGGAAAGGCTTGCAGCCATGCATCCTTCCAGCCAAATCTGCTCTTCTTCCCACTGCCCTGGAGTTTGATTCCTGACTTGGGATGCTGCTGTGATGGGACCCACAGGCACTATAGGCACACAGAGCTTGTAGCCAGAGCACCCCCACGAACAGGATTTAATAAACCAGGCCCAAACCTTCATTGTCATGGATTCTTGTCCAGCCACTGTGTGTGATTCTGTAAACTGCTCATCATTTGGGGTGAGGAGGGGACATCTCCCCAGGGCTCACAAGTCCCTCAGTGCAAGGACAGGGCTCTGTCCATACATTAGTTTTGGAATGAGGTACCTGGGCCTGGGTGCATTGGAATTGGAGCTGGGATGTGCATATGATCAGGACACACCAGTTGGCTCTGCCCTGTATTCACGTCATGGGAGGCAGTGAGGAACATATCTGGGGGGGCACAGGGCGAGGATTTGCCCTCCACTGTGTGACCGTGTCCAGTGAAAGGGCTTCCTGAAGGGATGTACCCTTCCCTTGGGTGAGATGGAGAGAGGGTCCTCGGGCTGCACGGAGGGTTGGCATGGGGAAGGGCCAAGAGCTGCTGCTGCTGCTTCCAGGTGAGCAGGGGAAAGAAACTGGTGCCAGCCAGGCCAGGGTACAATTCACTCACTAGTGAGCTGGAGATGCCAGGGAGACTCCTGGTATCAGCCTGTGGCTGTGGCTAAGCTGCTGATGTTGGGAGCTTGGAAAGAGACCTGGAGGAGCTGAGTGCTCTGGCAGGGACAGACACACTCCTACTGAGAGCTGGGCTGCAGGGGACAAGGGGGCTGTGCCACCAGGTGTGAGGGGACCCTGTGCTGAACACCAGCACCTAAACCCACTCCCCAGTAACCCACACTGACACCCACCCTCTGTGCACCTCCCCACCACTGACCTGACCCCACAGCCTTGGGCGGCTCTGGTTCCACCCCATTTCTCTTCCATGAGGAACATTCTCTCTGGTCACAGCAGTTTCCTCTGACCATCTTCCCCCAGAGCTCTCCTGCCCCACTGTCCTGGTTTCAGCTGCAATATTGTTCATTTTCTTGGCAGGGGCTGGTACAATGCTGTATTTTAGATTCAGGGTGAGAATATTCTTGATCACACACTGATCTCTCAGCAGCCAATTGCGGCTAGGAGACAGGCTGGGCACAGATCAGTGGCTGCTGAGCAACTGGGTATTGGGCATCATTTGTCTGTCTTGGGATTTATGACTCCCTCCTTATGGTGTCTCCCTTTTCATTACAAATATTATTAAATATTACTATATTTTATTTCCATTATTGAATTTTCAATTGGGTGTCTCAACCCAGACGTTTTACCTTTTCTTCTGGTTCTCCTCCCCATCCCACCAGGGTGGAGGGGGAGGCGAGTGCCTGCATGGTGCTTAGTTGCCACCTGGGGTTAAACTTCAACAGCCACCACTCACCTGCCCCTGCAGCATCATCTCCAGGCACCTCTACAGACACCCCCATCCCAGCCCAGACCCCATCACCACATTCCCCCAAGCACCTCCATCACCTGCTCATCTCCCTGCACCCCCAGCTGCAGGCTGATGGTCCTGAGACCGTTCAGCTTTCAAGGAACAGGGCACACCCACCCCTTCCCCTTGCCCCTGGAGACTGCGCTGCAGCTGCATCTTCATCCCTCCATGTGCACGCCCTTCCCTGTGCCTGAGAGATGTCTCCTTGCCCTGTTCCTGGCAGCAGTTCAGAGTCCACAGGCAGCCTTTGGAGAACAGCACTTTTAAATAGTTGCTCTGAATTAATTTTACAAGTCACAGCAATGCAGGAATGTACAGACATTTACAGGACATTGTACAGGCAGTTTCTCTCATATATTAGTGCTCTTGCTATATACATATAGTACAGCCTGCAGGAGCCTCCGTGTGGGCAGAGACACTCATGGCCCTGCACAGGGCACCCCAAAATGGAGCTGCGGCCCTGGGGCTGCTGTTTCACATGGGCTCCTTCAGGTTGGCTTTATCAGAGCTTGGCCCTGAGCCTCCCCTGGCTGGCCCTGTCAGGGGGTGACACCATCCTGGGCAGGCCCAGCACCCTCTTGCTTTGCTCGGCCCAGTCTCTTTTAGAGGGTTTGTGGGACAGAGACCCCGCTGGTGCTCCGGAGGGAGCAGGTGCAGCCCCACTGCAGCCCCTGCAGGTGTGTCCAGCCCCTGCTCCTCCTGCCTCAGTGGCAGCCGCAGCTCCCGGCCACCATGTCATCGTACTGCTTGAGCACCACGTTCTCATCATCGTCGAAGTAGAGGAGGTTGATGGAGAAGAGCTTGTCGGGCACGCAGCAGGGGCTGCTGACGCCCTCGCTCAGCTTCAGGGCATTGATGATGGACTGCACTGTGGCGTGGTTGGTCGGCCGCATGTTCTCGCCCAGAGGGAAGGGGCAGGAGCCTTTGCAGTGGAAGGCGTTGTACCCCCGTGGTGAGATGATCCAGTCAGACCAGCCAATCTCCTCAAAGTCCACGGACAAGGGATGCCTCTGGCAGGGCTGGAGCTGGCCCAGCGAGCGTGTGCTGCGCGACCTGCCCGGCTTGGGCGCCGGGAGATCAGGAGCCTGAGGCGTTGAATCTGTCAGAAAGGAGCATCCCATGTCATTGGCCACTGCGCGAGCTTGGGTGGAGAGAGAAGATACTGCAGCCCCCCCAGCCACCCCTCCCCACAGGTTTTGTCTGCAACCCTCTGGTCACAGCCTGTCACCAGCCCAGACAGAGCCAGCAGGAGGTGACAGCCTCAGTCTCACGGCCAAACTCAAAGCCAGCTTCACATCTGCAAGCAGGCGACACCCCTGAGCAGGCTACACCAGAAAGGAAAGAGCCTCTCCCAGCAGCAGGGAAGGAGGTTTGGATTTGAGGAGCCCACGTGTGGGGAGCACCTCCTGAGAAGGGATGTTGGCACCGAGGGAGTGGTGCCAGGCGTGTGGGACCCACCTGGGAAGCCGGCTGTGGGCAGCGATGCTCCGCGGCGCCCATCGTCTGTGAAAAGCACCAGCATGGGCTTCTTGCTCTCGTGGTGGCCCCGGCCAGACGCAAACTGCAGTGGTGGGGGGTCCAGTGGGCCCTCCCCCCGGCTCTGGACTGTCACCAGCAAACCCTGGTTGCTGCTTTCATCTTCGGTCCAGTCGCGAACCTGGGGAGCCAAACCAGTGTCACCATGGGCCGGGACAGGCACTGCGGTGTCCCCACAGGCAGGTCCCGGGACAGCAGCAGGACATGGTGACCCGGGACCCCTTGAGGCCACACTCTGTGTGCCGCGGGAAGGGATTGCTCCGGGCTGCAGCACAGGGGACACTGCGGCAGGAGCCGGCACCAGCACACCCTGCAGAGCAGTGAGCCAAGTTCAGGGAAGGATGAAGCAGCCCCGGGGCTCTTGGCAGGATTATTTCCTCCCCCTCCCAGAGGATGTATTCCCCCCATGTCACTGCAGAGACTACAGACAGGAAACTACACTGGAGCCTGAAAGGTGAAAACAGAGGAAAAGTGACTCACAGCTGGTGTGATGGTAAAGACCTCCCAGCCCGAGGTTTGCAGTGAAACAATCCGGGCTGCCAGCAGCTTCTTCCCTCCAGGGGTGTCTGGATTGTCTTTCTCCAGCACCTGGTACACACTGACCTGGGGAAGGCAAAGGTGGTCACCCCGGTGTGCTCTGCCCAAGGGGTTAACCCTGGACAGAGGTGTGGGGGTAGATGGGGAGTTGTCAGCATGGATTTGTAACAACCTTGGTGTGCCTTTGCTGATGTTTGCATAAGCCAGAAGGATATTTAAGAACCTGCCGCAGTTAAACCATCATGATTCTCTGTGAAACATTTGTTCATGTGATCCTAGAGCCAGGCTGTGTTCCCATTGCAGGCAAATGAATGACCACAGTGTGCCAGTGGCACCCCCGGGCACAGGCTGGGGGACAGCTCCATCCCCATCCCCATCCAGGTCCCTGTCCCCATCCCCATCCAGGTCCCTGTCCCCATCCCTTCCCCTGTCCCCATCCCCGTCCCTGTCCCCATCCCCGTCCCTGTCCCCATCCCTGTCCCCGTCCCCATCCCTGTCCTCACCTGGCAGAAGTGCTGCCGTTTGGGCCCATCTGTGACATCTGTGACCCTCGGCCAGAGGCGGAAGAGGTGCAGCTCTGCCGTGAGGATCTTCTCGTTCTTGGCCACGCTGGAGAGGACGAACAGGAACCGCATCTCCTCGCTGTGAGCTGGAGAGAGGATGTGCTGAGGAGAGCAGAACCAGGGGCGGCTCCGCCACCGGCCGCGTTCAGCCCCTCCCCACAGACGCTCCCCAGCCCCTCGGGGACGACCCCCGCCCTTACTTTTCTCCAGGAAGCTGCGGACGGTGTTGCCCTCCAGGATGTCGGGGTTCTTGGTGACACCATCCGCGTTGGCGACACTGTTGAATAGATCCACCATGTACTGGGGCGGCTGCTTGGAGTGAGTTGGAGGGGCTGGCGGGTCTTCCATGCCAAAGACTTCCAGGAGCTTTTTCAGTGCCTCATCCCGCCGGATGGCCACGCTGGCAGGGCCCGGGCTCGCCGTGTGGGCCAGGGCCAGCAGCAGCAGCACGGTCCGCAGCATGGCTCTGTGCTCGCTGTCCCTGCACCACTCCCGCGGCCTCCCCGGCGCTGCATTTATAACTGGACTGCACTGAAATATGCACAGGAGCAATCAGGAGGGTAAAGAGAGCTAATTGCCGTGCTAACAAGGTGAGAAGCCCGGCTCCCGGGCCCCCTGCATCAATTAGCCCCAGTACACAAGCGGGAGGCAGGACGGCTCACCAGGCTCTCCCAGGCTGGCAGGGACACGGGGCTCTGGGGCCAGCAGCCCCTCGCCAGGGCCTCGGCTGGGCTGCATTCGCTCTCCGTAGGGGACTAACTGGATTTTAATGACGGCACTAATGGGACAAATCGGAGCACCTTTGTGTGGAGGAATGCAGCCCATCAAGATGAGCATCCCCTGCCCGGGCCGGTCCTGCCCCTCTCAGCCGCGCTGAGAGCGAGGATCGTGGCGGGGCTCGGTGCCACCCTGGTGTCCCCGCACCGTGTCCCTGTCAGTGCGCAGGGTGCGGGCGGCCCCGCCTGTGTGTCCCGCCAGAGCCGAGGCCATGGGCACAGCAGGCTCCAGCAGGGACCCGGCGGGGCTGCGGCCCCGGGCTGTGCGTGGGGTCACACCGCAGCAGCAGCAGCACCCTAAGCCAGCTGCTTCTTTTTTTATTCCTTTCTTTGTTTTTTTTTTTTTTTTTCCTTTCTTTTTTTTTTCTTTTTTTTTTTTTTTTTTTTTTTTTTTTTTAATAGGCTATTGGCTTCCGGGGAATTAAAAGGCATTTGCTGCTAATTCCTGAGTACTTGAATTTTACGAAATATCCCGGTAGCGGAATAAAAGCAAATTCTTTAAGTCTTATTCCATAATCACACAGAGAAACTAAGCTGGTGCAGGTGGACATGACACACTGTACAGCTGCCATGGGAATTAACGGAAAAAATTAGCATTAATTAACTAATTCATCAAGCGGCTGAAGGCCTGCTAGGACCACCTGATGGGAGACAAGGTGAAGGCTGATGTCCAGCGGTGCCCACAGTTTATTCCAGCCCAGAGGGCTGTTAATTATGCAGAACAGGCACGGCGGCACCGACTGGCTGGAGTTAATGGCGAGAGGAAGCTATCGGCATCCCCGAGATCCTCTCCCTGCTCTTGCCAGCTCTCCAGCAGCACGTCCCACGGGATATCTGGGGGTGCTGCAGCGGAGGCAGCTCTGCCCCGACACGCTCAGCTCCCGGTTCCCTCTCCTGTCTCCGGCTCCGCAGTTTGCAGCCGGGAGCAGCCAACCCGTGCACCCCCAGCCCGTGCCAGACGGCTGCATCCTCGGGGATGCTGGATGCGGAGGGGCCGTGGAGCTGCACAGCGGAGCCCCAAGGACCTGCAAATTGCCCACGATGTTTATTTTACAAGCTGCGAAACATTTTGTAGAGAGTTCATTTATACCCGCTGGTTAAAGTAGCTTTTATTAAAAAAAAAAAAAAAAAAAAAAATTGCCTTTTCTCATTTACATATCCCACAGACAGTCTGGCGGGGTCTCGGGAGCCCCACCCGCAGCTTCCAGCCCCGCTACCCCGGCGCTCCCGGATGGCAGCGCCCGTGCGGACTCGGTCCGGAGCCTGTGCCTGGCAGAGCCGTGAGAGGCAGCGCGTCCCGGGCAGCCTGTGCCCAAACCAGGCATTGCTCTCCGTCCTGTAACTCCCTGCAGTTAGAGAAAAAACAGTGCATCCCCAGTGCATCCGCAGTGCATCTCCAATGCAGCCCCAGTACAGTCCCAGTCCCAGTACAGTCCCAGTACAGCCCCACAGCCCCAGTGCATCCCCAGTACAGTCCCAATACAGTCCCAGTACACCACCGGCCCCCCATGTCCTGGACCTTCTGTTCACACTCAGGGGAAGGGCAGATGCTCTGGAGTGGGATGGGGAGAAGGGAGGCAGCTTTTTTCCTACAGCATCTATTCCTTACTCCTGGAGTAACTCCACTGTCAGCTCCACCTGGCTGAGCAGAGCAGCTCTTTCTTCCTGCATGGTTTGATTTGCTTCCCTTTGCATGCAAAGAATCCCAGAATGGTTTTGGTTTTTAAGCCCTTAAAGCCCATCTCATCCCACCCCTGCCATGGCAGGGACACCTCCCACTGTCCCAGGCTGCTCCAAGCCCTGTCCAGCCTGGCCTTGGGCACTGCCAGGGATCCAGGGGCAGCCCCAGCTGCTCTGGGCACCCTGTGCCAGGGCCTGCCCACCCTGCCAGGGAACAATTCCTGATTCCCAATCTCCCACCCAGCCCTGCCCTGTGGCAGTGGGAGCCATTCCCTGGGTCCTGTCCCTGCAGGCCTTGTCCCCAGTCCCTCTGCAGCTCTCCTGGAGCCCCTTCAGGCTCCAAAAGAGGCTCTGAGGTGTCCCTGGAGCCTTCTCCTGTCCAGGTGAGCAGGCCCAGCTGTGCCAGGCTGGCTCCAGAGCAGAGGGGCCCCCTCCCTTGCAGCATCTCCGTGGCTCCTCTGGCTCCAACAGGTCCATGTCCTTCCTGTGCTGGGGACACATTTTTATGTCTACAATCAACACACAGTCCTGCCCCTTCAGCCTGAAACACCTGCCTGCACCCACCCTGCCCCAGCAACCCCCTGCTTTCCCTGTCCCACAGCTTTGCCAGCAGCTGAGGGACACGACTGGCACATTCCAGGCTGCAGAATCCACTGTCAGGGTCTGTGTGTGCTGCCCTGGGACACCACAGGCTCTGCAGCCACCTGCCCAGCTCAGCCCCATGGCAGCAGATCCGGCTCTCCCCCCAGCACAGCACAGCGTGGGGGTGATCTGGGGGTGCTCCCCAAATCCTGCTGGGACTGCTCCCCACACCCTGCTGGGCTGGGAGAGCTGGGGGTGCGCCCCAAACCCTGCTGGGCTGGGTGAGCTGGAGGTTCTCCCCACACTCTGCTGGAGGGGGAGAGCTGGAGGTTCTCCCCACACCCTGCTCCGGGTCCGCCCCCTGGGAGCCGCAGGTGCGCTGGGTGAGAGGAGCGGGGGCAGCTCCCGCCTGGCCCGGTGCGGATGTGCGGGAGGAGAGCGGATGGAGCCCGGCAGCTGTGCTTACCTAAGCAAGCAGGGATCCCCCCACGAGCAGCTGCCCAAGCACCTTCCCACATCGATTTCCTGCAAAGATTTGCAAAACAAAGGCACAAAAATCCCCTGCAGCACCTCAGCAGGGACACCTCAGGACCCTCCACCCTCCCTCCAGCCTCAGGCTCTTCATTCATCCCCAAAGAAGGGCAGCAGCAAGGCACAGCTGGCAAGAAGTATTTTGGGGGCATAGCAGTGGTTTTTGAGTCAGAAACCCCTGTGCACAAAGGTACACTCAACTAGACAGTCGGGTCTCTGTTAAACTGAAGACACACCTAACAACTAAATATTTTTAAAAATAAATATCATTGTTCCTTAATTACGTTTTAAAATAAATCCTCACTCCAAAGAAAAAGCCATTTGTTCCTTTATGGCCCTGATACATGCATGAATTAGTGGCAGTACATTACATTTTATACACAAGAAAATACAAATGTGAGGGTTTTACCACTCTAGTTTGATGCTAGTGTGAAGCTGCCAATATTAGAGCATCCACCTAGGAGCTCAAACCCCACATGAGGGCCCAGCTGGGCCCACCAGAGAGGAGCCAAACCCCTGGAAAGCCACGTTGAGCCGTTCCTGTGTCCTGCAGAGCTCCAGACAACTTCATAGTATTCCACCTGGGAGACACAATAACATTTTTCCTTCATTTCGCAGTTCTCCAGGGTCTAAACCATCTCCCCACCACGTGGGGTTTTGACCAGAGCAGTGCTGAATTTTGTGGGCACACAGAAAAGTCCATCTGCAAGGAAACAAGATGGAAAATGAACCTGGGGCTGCACCGAGTTTCCTGTGGCAGCAGCTCAGAGCACCCAGCTTTAGGCATCCAGCACCCACTGGGTGCCAAAGGCTGTTCTTGTTCTCCGTGTCAGGGTCCCAGCTGGGAGCTTGGGGCTCATTCCTTCACCAGCTCAGAGCCTTAGGTAGGTTTTGTTCCTCCATGCCAGTTTCAGACCATGAGGAAAGGGAGGTTATTGAGGGTGCAAGTTGTGACTGCTGTCCCTGACCCTGTGAAAGCCCCAGCTGTGGGGAGTGAGCACGTTATCTCTGAGAAAAGCTGTATTTGAACACAAAATATTGATGTCAGCACTTTTTCAGAGCCACACTCTCACACCAGGGATGGAGGAATGTGATTTGGCATTAACTCATTCAGCATCTCCCTCTGGATTTGCCAGGGACTGTGCCCAGAATGGGCTTCTGAGGTGCTGGAGCCAGGGTCAGGGGCTCTCCTGGAGATGCATTCCCCAGGCACCTGCACAGGTTTGCTCTGAATGGGCTCCAGGTGTGGCATGGGAAGGGATGGGATGAGATGGGATGGGATGGGAAGGGAAGGGAATACCCCAGTTCTGGGGTGTGGGATAAAGGAAGGCTGGTACCAGAGGGTTGGAAGGGGGAGGTGGACAATGACCCCAGCTCTGGGGGTGCAGAACAAAATCCTGCTTTGCCTTTTCTTTCTCTATTGCAGCTTTAACTCAATGAAAAATTCCCAGGGCACAAAGCAGTTCTGTCTGGATTTGACATTCCTGGTTTGGTTGGGGGCTGTTTGGACACACCAACAGCCACATCCCTGCTGCCGTGTCACCACCACACCAGGACATGCCCCCGTGGCAGGGCGGCCCAGGCAGGGGCCCAGCAGCTGGAGAGAAGGGACAAGGGTCCTCCAGCTGCAACGACATCTCCTTGGCAGGGCAGAGGCACTGACTGTCCTGCGTGGCTCAGCCTTGAGCTGATGTTCCGTGCAGAAAGAAACAATATTGTTTCTGTGCTAAATCTCCTGGCTTTGCTCCCTTCACCAAGCAAATTAGGGTTAAAAATCTGCAATGCATGAGCAAGAGGAGAGGGAGAAGGATGGCTGAGCTGATGGCCAAGTGCTTTCGGGCTCTGTCTGGGACCTGGTCCTGCCCTGCCCCAGCCCTTGGGTGTGCATCCTTCGGGGTTTGTTTGGCTCCTGGCTTTGAACGGGTTTTGAGAGTTTCCTGCCCCCTCACAACTACTTCAGCAGCTGCTGGAGGGGATTTCTTTGTTCCACGATGGAGCTGTTTCCAGGGGAAAGAAAAGTGATTTCTGAAAGCAAGTATCTCTGAGATGCCTTAAGGGTGGGACACAAAATGACGATGGATTTCTGAACGTCAGTGATTCTGGATGAGATTTTAACATACTCCTCCAGCCCCGCAACCCCGTCACCGCCCCGTTCCTCTGATGATTCCAAATTTTTACCATGACACTGAAAGTATCAGCCCGACTTTATGCAGGGAAATGCAGAAGGAAAGTGCAGAGACTGCCCTAGGGCAGAGGCGAAGCTGGCGGCGAGTCCACATTTGCCAGCCCTGGGCTATTGCTGTGACTGAGATTTTCCCTCCCCGGGGCAACAGAATTGTCCAGCACCTTCCACTAACACGTCTGGGAAGTAAATGCTGATTCTCCCAGCTGTGGAAGAAAGCACTTCACACTGCCTAATTGCCTTTTCCATTTGCAGCTGGATCAGCAGCAGCGGCTGCAGCTGTGCCGCCCTCCTGCGCTGCCCGGAGGGGACCCGGCCTCGGGCAGAGCCGCTCCCGGCCCAGGACTGTCACCGGCATCTTTTCATAAAAATCCTTTCTTTAGGATTTTTCCCCCTTCTGAGAAGCTGTGGCCTCAGCAACAAAATGTAAACAATGGTTATCTGCTGCTGTGGGATGCAACAGGTGGATTGGTGATTGGTCTTAGGTGAATGGTTGGATTTACTGACCACTCACGGCATAGCGGAGTCTCACTCTGTGCTGAGACACAGAACTTTGTTATTCATTCCTTTTCTATTCTTAAGTTAGCTAGCTTCTGAGAACTTTTCTCTCTATTCCTTTTTGTATAGTTATAATGTAATATACATCATAAAATAATAAATCAAGCCTTCTGAACATGTCAACATTCTCACCTCTCTGTTCACCCTGAAGACCCTTGCAAGCTCAGTAACACAGGAGGGAACCCGGCCTCAGGCAGAGCCGCTCCCGGCCCCTGCAGCTCCCAGATCGTGGGTGAATCCCCGGGATCGTGGGTGAATCCCCGGGACCGTGGGTGAATCCCCGGGCCCTGCGCTGCTCCCGGGGCTCACCCGGCCCTGCCGCGGTCTCTGTCCCTCCCTAGCGGCGCTGCCGCAGCAGCTCTGAACGAACTGGCTTCCAGAAATGCCAAAAAAATGACATCAGCAATTTCCAGCGCAATGGAATTTGTCAGACAGTTGTGGTAAATCATTTCAACACCACTTTCAATTCTGATAAAATCAGTTCATCTCCACTGATGTGTCTGGGATGTTTTATGAGTGAACTCACGAGACAGCTCACCAGTTGACAATGAATGAGTTCAGCTTTGTCCCAGTGGGAGGTTTTGACCCATCTGGAATGATTTCGTTTGAAGTCTCCATTTCCAAGTGATTTTTGAACCAGCAGTGTAGTTCTCTGGTACTAAAGGGGCATTTTAGAGTGTCAGTAAGGAAATTTGAATTTTCCAGTGCTCTGTTACCAGCAGAGCTTTTATTATCAAGTTGGTTTCCTTGCTTTGATTGGGAGGGTTGGAGCAGAGACCCCCGAGGTCCCTCCCAGCCTGGGTTACTCTGATTCCATCTCTGGCTAGAGGACATTTCCCTGCATGTGAGGTGCCTGTATCCCCATCCTCACCCATGCACACAGCAGAGAATTATCAGTGTGCTTGCAGACCTGTGTGGTAAAGGCCCAGCAACAGGAAACTCAACCCCAAAACACAACCCCAGTACTCCCCAAGGCAGAGGCTCTGCTCAGCAGCCTGGGTGCCCTGAGCTTGGACACTGGTGCTGGTCACACAAGAGGGCTCGCTCCCGTATTCCCAGAGGGAGGGAGGGAGCAGGGAGGAAGAGGAGCTCTCCCTGCGCTGTAGGCTGGGTCAGAGCATTTCCCCCAGTAATTGTGACCTCCCAAGGAGAGTCTGGAAGGGTTTTCAGGGCCGGGAGCCGAAGGCATCCCCCAGGGCAGGGGCTGCAGAGGCAGATCTCCACCACCCCCAGCTCCCTCAGGCCTCGAGGAGCAGGAGCCAGCCCAGGGGCAGCTCTCAGCACCCCCGGGGCAGGAACACAGGGCCCTCCTCTCACCTGCAGCACAGGACGCAGCCAGGGGACACACCAACATCAAAACACTGCCTGCATACCTTTAATGACCCCCACGGTTGACCCAGAAAAGCCAGTTGATGTAATTTTTTTGAATTTCAGTAAAGTTTTTGATACTGTCTCTCCCAGGATCCTTCTGGACAAACTGTCCATCCCAGAACTGGATAAACACATCATGGGATGGGTGAGCAACAGGCTCATGGGTCAGGCACAAAGGGTGTCAGTGGCTGGGGTGACATCAGCTGGCACAAGTCACCAGTGAGGTTCTGCAGGGCTCCATCCTTGGTCCTGCGCTCTTCAACAGCTTCATAAATGTCTTGGATGCAGGACTGGAAGGGACACTGAGTATTTTCACAGACGATGCAGAACTGAGAGGAGCTGCTGACTCCCTCAAAGGCAGGGAGACACCAAGACAGACCTCAGGAAATCAGAGGATCATCACCAAGCATATGCAGCTCAACAAGGGCAAGTGTCAGATCCTGCCCTGGGATGGGGCAGCCCTGGGTGCAGGGACAGGCTGGGGATGAGAGGCTGGAGAGCGGCGCCCTGGGAAGGGCCCTGGGGGTCCTGGTCAGTGCAAGCTGGATCTGAGTCCCTGCTGGGTCCTGGCAGCCCCAAGGGCCACCCTGTGCTGGGGGCACCAGGCCCAGGGAGGGATTGTCCCACTCTGCTCTGCCCTGGGGCAGCCTCAGCTCCAGTGCTGGGGGCACTTTGGGCACCACGGGATCAGAAGGACCCAAAGCTGTTGGAGAGTGCCCAGAGGAGGGACACGGAGCTGGGGAAGGGCTTGAGGAGGAGCCATTTGAGGAGCAGCTGTTCAGCCTGCAGGAGACTGAAGAGAGACCTCATGGCAATTACACCTTCCTTGTGAGGGGAACGGGAGGGGCAGACACTGATCTCTCCTCTGGTGACAGTGACAGCTCCCAGGGAATGGGCTGAAGTCATGCTGGGGAGGTTGGGGCTGGGTGTTAGAAAAAGGTTCTATCTCCAGACAGTGGTCACGCACTGCAACAGGGAATGGTCACAGCACCAAACCTGACAGAGCTCCAGGAGCACTTGGACATTGCTCTGGGGCACATGAGGTGACTCCTGGGGATGGCTCTGTGCTGGGCAGGGAGTTGCACTTGATGATCTTTGCAGGTCCCTTCCAACTCAGCATATTCTGTGACTCTATGATTACATTTTCATCATTATTTATTCTTCTAAAGTTGATGTCTCTGGAGCTGACAAGCTGTCACTGCTTGTAACAGCTCTGAATTTGGATAATTTTATCATTCCTATTGTACACGAGAAGCTGGTATTTAGCAAACACTAAAGGTTAAATTTGTACAATGCTGCTCTCGTGCACTGAAAAATCCTAAGAAACCTCGGAGAGTAAAGCTGCTGTGTCCTTACAGCCACTGCAAAGGGGAACAGGGCCCCCTGACTGCTGCTGAAGGCCACAGATGAACAAATAGAGCTCCTTTCTACTTCATCTGCTTTCTCTACTTTTACAGGGCGGCTTGTTGTTTACCTACTGATAGCACTTACAACATCAGTCCTGGGAAACAAAAGCCTGCAGTTGCCCTGAATTTATGCAGCAATAAACAGGGAATTCAAACACAGGATCAACCATGGTGCAAACACCTCAGGTCCAGGGAAACTGAGTTCCTTTGTGCAAAGAACAGCCAGGGATCAGGCTACTCATCAATTCCTGTGCTACAAAAGATGTTTAAGTGTTGGATTATCTGGACAGCAGGTCCCCAGCACATTTCTGTCCTTAATTCCCAAAGGGAAAAGCCACTTGGAAAACTTCAACATAAAAAAAGCGCCAAGGGATGGGCAGGATGTGAGTGTGGAAGCATCAAGAATCTTGGTTTCTGGAGGGTGAAGGGGAACTCAGAGGAGCTGTGGGTGTCCCATCCCTGGCAGTGTTTAAGACCAGGCTGGACAGGGCTTGGAGCAACCTGGGATAGTGGAAGGAATCCCTGCCTGTGAGAGGGGTGAACAGGATGAGCATTAAGGTCCCTTCCAATCCAAACAACTCCATGGTTCTATGAACTCACCGTGCCCAACACGGAGGAAATGGCTCTGCCTCCTGCAGCAGCCCCTCTCTGCAAACAGATCCCATGCTGCTGCACTCTGCTGACAGCTCCTGCACCTGCAGTCACAAACCACTGAGCCCAGCATCACCCCAGGTACAATTCCCCCCATTTCTGCCTGAGCTGGGATGAGACACAGCTCCAGCTGCTCCCTATCCTGAACAAAATGGCTCCAGCACAAAGAAGAAATTTTGTTACAGATGGACAGGACACATCTGACCCTGGCTGGGCGGGCTGAACACCCTGTTTAGTTACTCCAGGAAAACACTGGCCCTGTTTCTCTCACTGTTCATCTGCTCTCTTTATTTCTACCTTTCTGCAGACCTGGGTGAAAGGAGCCCCTTTCCACAGCACAAAGGAGCTCATGGGCACTAAACCCCCAGACTCCTGCACAGCTTCTCCTGACACAACCCCACACTGCCTGCCAAGGGCAGCCACCCCTCCGCGCTGCTCCCTGTGGGACACTCACACCAACCACAGCAGCACCGTGTGTGAGCAGAGCCCCCACAGCCCCACAGCACAGCCCTGCCCTCCCTGCCAGAGGCCAAGAAGGGAAAAGGAACTCAAAGGCAAAGCTGGGAGCCTGCAAGAGCCCTGTGAGGAAGACCACAGCTCGCAGGTCCTGCCATGCTGCAGCCTGGGAAGCACAGGGAAGTCTCCAGCACCTCTGACACACACCCCTGCCCTCCCTGGCAGCTGAGAAGGGGAACAGCTCCGAGCCACACAGGCTCACACATCCTGGCAAATGTCCTGACTGTGATCTGAACAAACACCTTGGCCCTGGGAAATGAGCATCTCTCCTCCATGATCAGGATTGTGCTCCCAGCTCGGATCAGGCTCTTAGCAAACTTCCAAGTGTTTCTTGAGAGCCACTGGATTTGCTGACAGCCTGGGGAAGCTCCCCTGAGGGGTCCTTGTTCTTATCACCACTTCCAAACTAATTTAAGTTTGTGGTGACTGGGAGCCACTCTCAAATACCCTCATTGAAAGAGCATGCATCCTTCATCCTCCTTCACTCCATGCAATGGTTTTATCTGGGGACAACCCACACCAAGTGCAGTCAGAGCTGGGAACACAGCAGCAGAGGTCCCAGCAGGGATGGCAGCATGTCCCCCACAGCCACACAGTTCTGCTGTTAACTCCAGGGAGGAAAGCTCTAGGTGAAGTGGAAAAGCTCCAGTGAGCAGAGTCCTGGCAGTGCTGGTGCCCATGACAGGGCTGGGCAGCAGCGCCCCTGAACAAGGATGGACTCAGCTCCTCACCAAGAACTCAGGGTCTCTGCACCAACTCCTCCAGGCTCAGGGCAGGGAACAGATCCAGGTCCCAGGGAAAATGTTTTGCCAGATTCAGGAGTGGGAGCACACACAAGAACAGTGATGGCAGCACAGAACTTCCCTGGCATTCAAAATGAGGGCTTGGGGGCTTGGGTTGGTTTTTTTTCCTACAATTACTTGCAAATGCAACAATCACAGACACTTAGAGAAGCTGCACAGCCCTTGGGCCAAGCCAAGCTCCCCTGCTCAGCCCCAGCTCCTGGAGAACAGCTGGGTTTCTCTGGGATAGATGCCTTGAGAAAACAGTTAGCAAAACCAAAATGCTAGAGAAGGCATCCTATCAAAACTAAACCATTTCCCACCAGGCTACAGGAACCCCAGCCCAGAGCAGGAATCAGCACAGCTGCTCAACAGCAACAACATCAACAATTTAATTGTGTTAAGAGACAAACATATTAACAAAATCCACATTTAAATAAAAAAAATTCCTTGTGCCTGGGCACCTGAGCCAAGCCACTCTCTGTTCACAGCTCTGTGGTGCTGCAGAGTATCCAGAGAGGCTGGGACTGCTACTGGGAGTAACTGCTGTGTAACCTGGCCAGAGCAGAGAGCTGCACGGCAGCCACATGGGAAGGGACATACAAAATAGTTATGAAAAAATATCCATTTTAAATAAAGAACTTACAACAACTTTATAAAAAATATCATGGTTGTCATGTCTCAATTCTAGGAATTATTTTTGAATTCTCAGCATCCTGTTTTCCATCTCACACCACCTCTGCAATCTCTCCAGAGAGCTCTGTTCCTGTCCTGCTCAGTCCAAAGTACCTGAAAATGGAAAAACACATTATAGTCTCAAGAATTAGAAATGCAATTCTGTGAACAAATAAATCTTGTTTACAAACTGGCAAAAGAAAACTTTAAAGTTTAAGCAAATCACACATGAGTAAAACCAAGTCTAGCAAAAAAACCCCAACTACTACACGTGCCTCAGGGTCCAGCTGAGCCATTCGAAGCCACACTAGGAATTACTGAGGATGGGGAAACAGAGAGCTTTGCAAATGATTCAGTTCTTTCTCTCCTAAGTAGGTTATTACATAAAATACTGAAATCAAGTAGAAACTCACCTTCCAAAAAAGCAAATTCATCAATAGCTTCAATGGCATTATCTGAAAAGCAAATTGAGAACAATCAAAATAGATAAACTAACTCCATATTTGCATATGTTTCAAACTGCAGCATTTGAAATTACATCATAACACAGTTACCAACTTCAAAGAGATTTATTTGTTCTGGAGATGGTGTGTGAAATTATTAGTGTAGTCTTTGGTAGAAGTTTTTCTCTCCCATCTTCAGGGAAAGAAAGAATAAATCCATAATTACTTCAGCACCTGCAGACAGGTGGGCAAATCCCCCATTGGAGCAAGCCTTTGCTAAGAACAGCACAGAACATGGTCCCATACCCAGGTCTTTTCTTTGCAGGGTTTTCCTTTTTCCTTGCTGGGCATACATGTAAGCATCTTTGGCTATGGTTTCAACAAACAGCTCCTGCAAGGCAAAACAGGACAGGTTCACATGGGAGAG
This sequence comes from Zonotrichia albicollis, assembly GCF_047830755.1. Taxonomy (NCBI): domain Eukaryota; kingdom Metazoa; phylum Chordata; class Aves; order Passeriformes; family Passerellidae; genus Zonotrichia; species Zonotrichia albicollis. The sequence continues at coordinate 1,553,363 of NC_133847.1, forward strand.
GAGAGAGAGAATATCCTGAGGAAAAAGAAAGGTCCTACAAGGCTTCAGGATTAGATCAGAATCTTCATCCTAACATTACCCATTCCTAGTAAGCAGGTCTGAAAATTCCCAAGGTTATGGCTGGACAGTGATGCTCAGGACAAGCAGTGAGGGAGAGAGCTGGGAAGCTCCCACATTCTCTGGGAGACCCACTCCACACCCGGGGCTCCCAGGGCACCTTCTGAAGGGGGAAAGGTGTCCTGTGCTCAGCGGATTAATCATGGAATCATTCAGGAGGAGAAATACCTTTAAGATCATTGTGTAAAATGACCACCATCGGCCCAGCACCAACTCCACGTTCACCCCCATCCCCTGTCCCCAAGTGCCACATTGTTTGAACAGTTCCAGGGACGGTGGCTGCCCCGGGGAGCCTGTGGCAGAACTTGACAACTCTCTCCATGAAGGAATTTTCCCAATATCCTAAACCTCCCCTGGCGCAGCCTGAAGCCATTTCCTCTTGTCCTGTGCCTTCCTGCGTGGGGGAAGCGACCGACGCCCCCCGGCTGTGCCCTCCTGGCTGTACAGAGTCACAAGGGCCCCCCGAGCCTCCTCTGCTCCAGGCTGAGCCCCTTCCCAGCCCCTCAGCTGCTCCTGGAGCTCCAGCTCCTTTCCCAGCTCGGGCTGGCCGCAGCGGCCCCGCGGGTCCCTGGGAGAAGGAAAATCCTCCTGGGCAAGACGGAGCAGCATCCCCGCAGCGACCCGGGCCCAGGAGCCGCGGGGCCGCCCCTCACCGTGGCCCGCGCCAGCACGAACACGGCCTCCTGGCTGGCCAGGGTCACGTCCGGGTCCGCCTTCACCAGCGCCTTCACCCGCGCCAGCGGCAGCCGGGCCAGGCGGGCCGGACCCGGGCCCTGCTGCCCCGCGGCCGCCGCCTCCTCCCCGGACGCCGCCGCCTCCGCGGGCCCCGGCCCCGGGCCCGGCACGGCCGCCGCCGCTGCCATCCCGCCCGAGCGCTGCGCCTGCGCGGGGCCGCGGGGCCGGGCCGGGCTCGGCGGGGCCTCGCTGCATCCTCGGCCGGGCCCCGCGGCGCTGCCGGCCCCGAGCACGGCCCCTCCTCCTCCGCTTCGGGCCGGCGCCAAACAGCGGCTCATGTTCCACTTCATCCCGTCCCCAAACGGCCCCTCATCCTCCGCTTCACCATGTCCCGTAACACAGCCCGCACAGCCCCATCCCGATCCTACCCGCAGGCGGTCCTCGGTGCCTCCCTGGCACCCCCATCCCGGTGTTCCCCACAGACGGCCCTCGGTGCCTCCCTGGCACCCCGTGCCCCAGCACAGACAGGGACACAGTGCCCGCCCCGTTGCAGCGGCAGGAACAGTGGGGCAGGTGGGGTGGCCCTCACTGCTGTCTGTCCGTGCTGTGCCCCAGGGTCAGCTCCCCGTGGGTCCCCTGTGGGACCTCCCAGCACCCCCTCTCCATCCCCTCTCCAGCTGGTGGGATCAAGTCCCCCAGTGCTCCCCAGGGCACCCACCACCCTCCACAGGACCCCCAGGACCACCTCCCTTGGCCAACAGGTGCCCGCCCCAGCCTTCCCCATGTCCTCAAACTGTGTTTTATCCTTAAACCATCTGCAGGCAGGAGCCGCCTCGGGCACTGCTGGTGGGACGCTGTCCCAAAAGGCTGCAGGGACACACAGATCCTGGAGCAGGGACACCAGCACCAACCTGCAGGCCAGAGCACCCCTGCTAGTGTGTCAGACTGTTCCTGCCTCAGAGGCAGTAAACAGTGACACCAGGACAGTTGGACACTGTGCTGGCCCGACATAGCACCCTGTGTGCACAGCTTCCCCTTGTTTCCCAGAGGAATTAGGCTTTCTAGCCGAGCTCATGTCCGCAGTGAAGAGCCTGATTCCAGGGAGCCACAGGCCCTCACGCAGCTTTTCTGTGCTCCCACAGAGCTCACTGTGCACCCTCTGCACCTCCCCACCCCGCAAGTCCTGTGCAGCTTTGAGACCTGACCTGCAGAGGAATCCTGGGCCACCATGGACAAGGACATTGCCCACCCTCCTGCTCCCATCCCCTCGCATCCTGCAGTTCCCAAAACTGGGGCTCTCCTCTTATGGCCAGCAGGAGTTGGTGGGCTGCAAGTGTCAAACAGCAGCAGAGCCAAACCAGCAGTGTACCAAGAGCTGCTCCTCCTCCTCTTTCTCCTCCTCCTTGTGCGGTCTCACCAAGTCTCATCAGGCAAAAGCAACTTCCTGGCATTGCACACAGCTCCTCACCAGCTGTTAGGAAAGAGCTGCTGGTTTCAAGGCAGGGCACCTCAGAGAGCCTTGTCCAGAATGCTTCAGGTGGTCTTCAGCAAGGAGGTGAGCACGCAGGAAAGCATCCACTGATGGAAGATGGTGAGTAACAACCAGACCTGGGCTAGAGTGGACATGGGGATGGGACACTGGCCATGTGTCCTGGTTGGAAGGGTTTTGGGGATGTCCTTGTGAGGGGCTGGATCTGGCCAACAACCTCACTCCTCCTGAAAGGCAAAGTCCTTCTGTACATCTGAGCTGGATGGAGCTTCAAAGGTGTCTGACCAGTTTCTGGGCTCGGAGGAAGGTTTTCTGGGTGAACTTAGGCTGAATATAAACATCTGTGAAAGGAGGAGGCCACACTCCCACCGAGTCCAGGGGAGTCCCCACCAGCACAAAATGGATTGGAAAACCTGAAACTGATCACAGTGATGGCAGTGCTGTACATCCAAGGGCTCTGTGCAAGTCCCAGCTCATGGAACAGGCCCAAAAATGATCATTGCAAACCACCAAATCATTCAGGTGTCAAAAATCCCAACAGCATGTTTGGGAACCTGGAAAACATTGATTTTTCACTAATTTGAGTGAAAGCCCCAGTGCTGATATACAGGAAATGACAAATTCATGCTGCTTCAGCACTGCTATACTGAGTGCTGCATTTGAGGGTTTACCAGGAAAACTGGGGTGTTTACCTGGGGAACTTGCACTTTTGTAAGTCTGTATATATACACTTGATCTATTATGCCTAAAAATATTGCATCAGCTTCTCTCCATATCAGCCTTTCCCTTTCTTTTTATTTTTTCTCTGAAAAAAAAATTATGCAATCACAAACCCAAACTGAAATCCCAGAAGGATAAAAACTCCAAAACCAAAGCATATAGCTCCAGCAAGGCAACCAGCTCCGGTGCAAAGGGACACTGTGGTCCAGGGACAGGGGCATGGGAGCAACATGGGGAGGGTAAAGTGGTTCCTCCCCTCTCACAAGGTCCATCTGAGAAGATTAGGAAGGATGTAGCCCCATCCCGTAGCTTTGTGCCGTGCCTCCAACCTGGCAGTCTTTTTGCAGGAGCCATTCACAGCCTCCTCCTGGCAGCGTTTCTCTGGAGGCTCTAGGGAAGGGTGAGTTTGGTCACTGAGGAAGCGAAGCTAAAGGCAGCTCTGTGCTGGAGCAGCTGTGTCCTGGCTGTGTGTGCTCAGTGTGAACCACACAGGAAAGACACGTCAGGAAAGTAGGGCACTCTGCCGCCCCTTGGCCTTGCTGTGTCTGCCCGCAGCCTGTGCTGGGCGAGGCCCAGCAGGGCCGTCCCTGCTTTTCCTCCAGGAGGGATCCAATGGCCCTGTGCCGCCTCCCCCACCAACTCATCCCGGAAAACAGGACCAGGGCAAGGCAGGTTGCTCCCATCTGATCCCTGGATCTCAGATTCTGCCCTCAGGAGTTTTGCTACTGTCACCCAGTCCTGTGGTGGTGTTATCATCGGGAGGGGAAGGGTTAACAGTCCCTTCTCGGTGGAGCCAGTAGCAGATTGCGGTGGGTTGTGCAGGGTCCCGCGGGGTCTAAGCCGAGGTTTGAGGGGTGTCTCCTATCTGTGACTCACCAGAGGACCATCGGACACATTCCTGTGAGTGTGCAGCAAACCTTTTGTGTTCAGCCTCGGCTGCGAATCCCTGGGATCCATCCAGGCCCTTGTTCTTCAGCCAACATCGGAGGTCACCACGTGTAGTATTGTACGGTGCCCCTGTGGTGAGGAATGATTGGCACCTGACTCCAGTGATTCAGAATGCTGAATAATTGCTTTATTAAAACTATATTATATTACATTATACTATACTATAATAAAGATAATATACTATAAAGAATACTAAAGAAAAACCCATGACTGTCTGTAGACAGTCGGACACAGCTTTGAGTGATTGGCCAAGGAAACATAACAATCCTCAGCAGAATCAATTGACAAATCCCTTCATGTAAACAATCTTCCTAACACATTCCACATGTGTAAAAACAACAGGAGCAGCAAGTAGAGATAAGAATTGTTTTCTCTTCTTCTCTCAGTGCTTCTCCAGGAAAAAACCCTGTGAGAGAGAGTGATCTCTCTCTCTCTGTTCAGAGAATGTGAATGCCACACAGTCCCTCTGATTTGAAGGTCCTTGGTTGTGGACAGAGGGCAGATCAGACCAAAAGACTCCATGAAAGGTCTCCCGGATGCCCTTGTGGGGTAACCTGGTCCCAGTTTGATGCAGCCCCATGTTGTTTACTCAGATATATTCAGGACCTTTTTGAGCAAAGACCTTATTTTTTGGAGAAGACTTAGTGTGAGACCATGTTGAAGGAGTACCACATTCCCCACGGGGAATTTTGACTCATTTTCCTCCATGGTGTTTCAACTGGAACTGTTTTTCTTAATGGTTGCAGATGCCTCTGGAGGGGAGAGACGCCGTGGTGAGGCACCTTCGGGCAAAGTTCCAACAGAACAGGAAAGAACCTCCCAAAGGGGGTGGCTGGCCAGAGGGTCACCCTGCAGCCTCTCATGGGCCAGAGCCAGGACAGACCCCTGCCATGGCCTCCGAGGGTGATCCTCCTCCTCAGGAGGCCCCCTGGAGCAGGAGGGACTGCAGCAGGGCGCCCCCAGCCCACAGTGCAGGTCAGAGTTTGGGACAGCACTCACGTCACTCTGCCTGCGAGACCCCGGCGCCAGCGGTGTGTGGGAAGAAGGGGATGGCTGCAGGTGCCAACTCCCACCCAGTGCCTGCAAAGCCAGGAGGAGATGTGTTGAACAAGAGGGTGGAAGCCAGCTCTGATCCTCCCCACAGGAAGGCAGCCCAGCAGACACGGCCGCCTGCCAAAGACAAGGGGGCTCCAGTGGTTCTTGCCAAGGGTGCAGCTGCTGCAGCGCCCCTGCTTGCTGTGGACAGCCCCCAGAGGATGGAGCACCCAGCTCTGCCCCGAAGGAAGCCTCTGCCACATGTCAGGGCACTGGGAGTGAAGCCAGGCAAGCCCCAGCGCCCTCCTGATGTGGATTTGGCAAAGTTCAGAGCAGCTGCACATCCTAGGACGTCCATCTGTCCTGCCACAGAACCACCAAGGAGTGCTCAGCTGGGTATGGCCAGGCACAGAAAAGCCTCTCAGGAAAGGGCGCTGCTCATTCAGGAAGGAAAATCTCCCCAGTTAGAGCCTGCAGCTCTTGGGAGATGGAAATACTGGGAGGGCTTATGGGGAGGTGGGGACTTGTAATACCAAAGGGGCTTTTATAAGCAATAGCGTGAGGATGAGAATGAGGGCAGGTGAAGAAACAAAGTGCCCTGTCCCTGGCTAGGCACAAGTTTCCATCTCTGGAATCTTTGTAGGAAGTAAGGTTGGAGTATGTAACTTAAGAGATATTGCCAAATTGGAGTGAGCCCAAGATGGCTGTGGACTGGAGCACATGGAGAAAGAAGGGCTGAGACTCAGGCTTGTTCAGCTGGGAGGAGAGGGAAGAAGGGGAGATGTCACTGCCCACAGCAACCTAATGGGGAGAAAATGGGGCCAGCCTCTTCCCAGAGGTGCCCGGGCAGGCCTGGGGTGATGGGCAGGAGCAGCAGGGGAGTGCCAGTCAGACACTGCCAGAGCCAGGCTGCTGTGGTGCTTTCTCACAGCTGCTCTTCTGCTCATCCACACTACAGTGATGAGAGCTGTTTCAAACGCCATTTCTTGCTTGGTTTCTCTAACCATGAGAGTAGACTTCCCTTCCTTTCCTTAAGACAACTGAAAAATTGAGCTGGTCTATGTTATAATTAAAAGGTGTTATCAGGGCTGGCCATGCTGTTGTGCTGGGAGATTCTCACATGACTGGCTACAGGTATTTATTTGTCTCATGGGTCCTGAGGCAAGCTGCAACATCTAGAATCACACGTTGCCTTGATTTGATACTTTTTGTTAATTTTTAGGGCACTCTTATGATTTTTAGGGCCAAGTATTTGATTGTGTATTACTTGGTACTGTAAAGCAGCAGAGATTTGATGTTGTACTCAGGATTTTGTGCCCATTTTTGGTTGGTCTGGTTGACCAGGCTGGAGACAGGGCTTGTGATACAAATAAGGGCTTGTTAGCAGGGGTGTGGCCATGCTGGCAATCCTAAAAGGAGCAGCAGTATCTTCTGACTGATGATGCTCCTGAGCATATGGACATATCCAGGACTTGCCCTGACTCTGGTACCTATCTGAAATTTAGGGGTTTTCCACATTCATGATACCTGTTCTGACCTCTTCCCCTCTCATTCCATCATTTGTCCAGAAAAAAGTAACATTAGAAATATGCAAACAGGAAAATACATAATCAGGGTCCTCAGTGAGGAACCTGATGAGCTGTGCACTGGTGTGCTGGAAGAAAATCCCTGGATGAGCTATGGAGTAAAAAACTCCTTGCTCTATCAAGATGTGTAGTCAGTTTTATCTCCCCACCTCCTCCTGCACTGAATCCAGCCCAGAGTGGCTCTCACCTCAGGGTGGCTGATAGAGCTGAGGAGAAAATATGAAATAATCCCTCCCTGCTCCCTCCTGCTCTGTTGTTTGTCACAGGTCACCTGCAACCAGGCTGTGCTGCACCAGTGCCTGCACGGGTCCCACTGCAGGATGCTCCGAGTGCCACGGGGTAAGGACTGAAGCAGCCCTGCTGCTCCAGGCTGTGCCAAGCCCCTGGGAAGGGCACAAGATGTGACAGCAAGAGGATGTTTGGGTTTTCCTGCCTGCTGCTAGAGCCCAGAGTGTGGAAGCAGCTCCCACAGTGTGAAGTATGGCCATGCCTTGGGGCTATGTTACCTCACTGTGGCCATTGCACGCTGCTGCCTGTCCACATCCAGCTATGTGAGGAGCTGCTGGCACAGGGCATGGGGCTGCTGTCCAGCTCTGGCCCAGAGCCAGGGCCAGTCCATGGCCAGCCCAATCCTCCTCCTGATTCTGCCCTCAGCCCCCACTGCAGCAGCACCTCCCGACCGTGCTCTGCCTCCCTGCAGGGATGAAGATGAGATATACGATGATGTTGAGTCTGTTGAGCTGGCCAGGAGAAGCCCAGGCCTCCTGCTGCCTTCTGTGTCCCAGCTGTCTGTGTGTCCCTGCCCCAGAGGAGGTGAGTACAGCTTGGATGCTGTTTGGGGTGAGACCTGCAGCTGCAAGAGCTGTGAGGCCCCAGTGAGCCATGGGCAGCAGCAGGGTCTGTGCTGAACCTGCTGCTCCCCACAGCAGGGCAGTGGGCTCCTCTTTTAAATGGGCACAGGAAGCCCTGATCCCCCCACACCTGGGGGCAAACTCAGGATTTGGTCCCAAGAGGAGAGAGCTCTTGCTGCTCTTTGTGTCCTGCTTTGGGAAGTGTTTCCACCTCACTCTCCCCGGGTTTGGTTTTACAGGTGGAAATGCTGGCCGAGCCTCTAACAGGGTTACCTTGCTGGCAGCTACGCAGAGGTAAAGGGGCTTTTTTACTCTTTCTAAGGCTCCCAAAATGGCCAGGGCTCCTTGCTGCTCTGACAAAGCTGCTGCTTCAGTGTTCTCTGCTGGGCTTGCAATAGGAAAGTCTGTGGTGAAGAGCACAAGCTGCAGGCTGCACACCTTGGCCTGAGAGCCTCCACAGCCCCAGGGCTGGTGCAGGGAAATGCAGTGGGGGGCAGCCAGCAGGGAGAAGGGGATGGGAGGGTAGCAGAGCATGGGATGGGGTCATCTGAACCTTTCCTTGGCTTTCAATGACTGCAGAGAATCCCAGGTCTCCCAAAAGATGAAGACCATGACACTCAAGGCATGCAAGAAGGAAGAGAAGATGGACAGGGAGTTTCAGAAGAAATTCAAGGTGAGCAGCAGTGAGTGATCACTTTTCCCTTTGAGCTTCTTCTCCCCTTCTGGGAAGGGTGCAGTGCAATGGCAGAAAGGAGCTGTGCTCCTCAGGGACCAGTGATACCTGGATCACACCCTGCCTTGTTCCCCCAGGTCACACCTGCCCCGTTCCCCCAGATCAGAGCAGTCCCACAGACCATTTGGCCAGAGAGGAATCTGTTCTTTTTCAAGGAGGGAGAGCGGTCAGACCTGCCTGACTCAGCTCCCCATGGGCTCTGCTGTTTGTGTTTCAGTTCGAAGGCAGCATCAAAGTCCTGACTCAGATGATGGTCGACCCTGCAGCGACAGAGAAGAGGGGCGGAGCGAAGAACCTGCCACTGAGACCGGGAGAAATCCTTGATGTCATTCAGTTCACAAATCAGGAGCAAATCCTCTGCCGGAACAGCCAGAGGAGGTGTAAGTCTGCAGGGGGATGGGGCTGGCCCACAGCAGGGAGCACAGCACAGTTTTGGGAAGAAGCTTCTTCGTGCAAACATCCCCTGACAGACCTGCTGACAGATCTCCTCCACCTGTTAGACAGATCTGACAGGTACCCTGCTATCCTGAGAAGGTTCCCACTTTTCTCTGCACAAATATCCTGCTCTTCCTTCCACTCAGCAGCAGCATTTTTGCTGTGAGCTGGGCTTGTCCTTTCCCTCTGCTAGAGGCCTTTGCAGTCCTCGAAGCCTCCAGGTGGAATGGGCTGGAGATTGCTCAGGCAGAGGGGAAGGGTTCAGGCTGCCATTCAGCCTGGCAGCTCCTTCCTGACTCTGCCCAGAGCAGGTTCCTGCTGAGGGTCCAGCTGGGCTGCCCAGAGCTGGATTCCTTCTCGTCCCAGCTCTTTCTGGGAATGTGAGGTGTTGCTAAACCCCGGGCAGGTGCTGGGGTGATTCCTGCTCATGCCCTGGTTCCCAGCACAACCTGACATGTTTTTCTTCACTCTGTTGCAGATGGCTACGTGCCCCGGGCCGTGATGCTGCCTCTGTGAGTACCCTTTCCCAGCCCCTTCATCTCCACTCCATCAGCTACATCAGCTGCTCCATGAGTGGCCAGTACCAAACTAGTCCTGGCTGACAACTCAAAACTACCCAGCTCAGGCTGGGACCATAAGCCTAACACCAGCAGGTGCCCCTGGGCTGGAATCTGCCATTTCTGGTGTCAGGAGACATTCTGTCACTGGAACACTGGAGGCACTCCCCAGGCTGTGGTCCCTCGTGTGGGACCTGCCCAGACACTGCTCAGGGGCTGCTGCTGGGGCAGGATGAGGGTGCAGCCCCTCTGCAGAGCTGGGTCTGCAGCTCCTGGCAGCCTGGGATGAAGCCACCATCCTGAGAGGGGCCAGAGTCACCTTAACCCCACTCCAGATGGTCCCAGCCATGCAGGGAGAGCACAGCATGGGAGAGGGAAACAGGGCTGCAGGGGGACACCAGAGTCCACAGACAGGTCAGGAGGAGCTGAGACAGACCAGGCAGCAGGAGCTGACCCTTGCCTCAGGGTTGGGAGATGGTGGAACATGGGACACCACACTGCCCACAGCACCCTGTCTTTGTGCTTGCAGGGACACTGACATCTATGATGACGTTGAGATTTATGGTAGGTGCACCGAACTGCTGCCATACCCCTTCACTGGCCACAGTTAGCACCACACCAAGCACCAGGATTCCCCTCCTCCTGACCCTTTGCTGTTTTGCTGCCTTCCCTCTCTCTCTTCCCTCTGTGTAATTCCTCTTCCTCTCCCTGAGGTATCCTTTACTTACTCACAGTTCCCTAAAAGTCTTCATGTTTCTCTGTTCCCAATTATTTGGACTCCTCTGCACCCTGTTCTCAGCTTGCTCCCTCCACTTGCTGCGAGCCCCAGGGCCCCTTCAGTGTCCTTTGAGGTGTCCCTGATCCCCCAGAGAACTCAGACTTCCCTTTCCTGAGCAGTTACTCTCTCCTGACATGCAAACTCCATCCCTGGCTGGCAGTTAGCTCTGAAGATGGAGCTGAATAGAGACAACTGGATTTCAGCTGTGCTCACAAGAACACACTTTCCCTAATTCTGGCAGGCTGAGCCAACCACGCTGAGGCCAAAGGCACAGGACAGCACCACAGAGACCCCAAGGGCTGAAACACGAAGAGCACCAGACACCAGGCTCCTTTTGGGAAGGAGTTCTGCTTCCTCTGAGACTGCAAAACCACCGTGTCCCTGCCAGAACAGAACAGAACAGTAGCATGGCTGCTCAGCCCCTGGGGATGCACAGATCCTGTCCCATGGGGCAGGGGGCCCCAGATCGTCAAGTCACACCATCACTGTAGCTCTGTTTGGTCTGTGTAAAATATAGCCATGGTTCAACAGGGTTTTATGGATGGTTGTGGGTTTTATGGCCCTTTTTTGGGGGGGGGGGGATGAGGTGAGGAGAGAGGGGTAAAATCAGGCCCATAAAGGTTTTAATATTATCCCATTCCCAGAGCATCTTCAGCCTGGGACCCACCTCCCCTTTCATTCTGCATCACACTCTGGCCCCAGTGGCACTCGTGGCCTGAACCAGAGGCAGACTGAACACAGAAATACTCTAAAATATCATGAATTATGGACCAGGTGCTCCAGCAGCATCTCATGGCCATGGGGCAGCTTCCCTGGGGAGCTGGCAGGAGGTTGGATCCGTGGGGGCAGGTATTTGTGTGGGAATGTTCAGCATCACCTGTTGGTGCCTTGGGCTGTGCCTGCAGATGCTGTGTGAGGTTCCCTCATTCACTGAAAGTTTCCCTTTGCTGACCCTGCCCTCATGAAGCCCTCACAGATGGGGGCATGACTGGGGTGCACTCACAGCCAGTGGGGAGCACAAATCTAGTGCAGGACCCAGATCTGTGGCAGGATCCACTTTTGGTGGGTCAGGAACAGCGAGAAGTTCTGGGGCTGAGTCCCTGCTCTCAGTCTGCACACTGGCCCCCATCCCCGGGGCTGGAGGGTTAAACTGGGAGGGTTCAGCACCTCACGGCGGGATGCCAAGCCCAGATTAACCCGTTGAAGACGTCACTTTCCATTATGGGAAAGGCTCCCAAATATCCCTGAAGCTTTTGGTTGTGGGGATTAAGCAGCAGCACACTCAGCTCTGGGCACAGAGCTGGCTCCGTTGGCGCTGCGGGGCCGTGGCCATGAGCGGGGCTGGGAGCTGCTCCCAGGGGCAGCACCTGGGCAGCTGAGGGGACCATGTGGGAGTGGGTCAGGAGAGCTGTGCTGCACTCGCTGGCCACGGCCCTCCTGCGCCTCTGGAAGTGGCTGCGGGCATTCTGGTACAAAAATGGCCTCCTGACTCTCTCCATGCTCTCGGTGGTCACCGGATGCCTCCTGGGTTTCCTGCTGCGGGCGCTGGAGCTGACAGACCTGGTGAGCCTGGCTGGAATGGTGATGGGAGTGAGGGGATGGAGTGGGGCAGGGGCAAGTCCTGGTGCCAGTGAGGGTCCCAGATGGGCACAGCCCCAAAGCAAGGGCACCTGCCCAAGAAAACCACCTCGAGGCAGGTTTCTGCCCAGGGCTTTTTTCTCTTTTTTCTTTCCTTTTTTTCCAAGAAGGTGCCAACAAATGCCCAAGCTATGGGACAAATCCTGCCTCCCTCCAATGGGAGTGGGGAGCTCTGGGCTGGACCTCATGGGGCTGCAGGAGCTTGAGGTGGGATGAGGATGGGAAAGCGGGGAATGTTTACTCAGGGGCTAAATGCTCAGTAAACATCTCCACAGCAGCTCCAACACCATCAGCAGCACTGGGATCTGAGGAATGGGGTCCAGGGGATGGGGTTTGAGGGATGGGGTCCAGGGGATGGGGTTTGAGGGATGGGGTCCAGGGGATGGGGTCCTCCCATTACTCTCCCCAGCCGTGTGCAATCAAAGCACATTTCCGTGCTCTGGAGAGGACCCAGCAAATAAATAGAGGGCTGGTGGGGAGCCTGGAGAGCTTTGAGGAGTCACCTTCCTTTGAGGAGCCTTGGAGACAAATGCATTGGAGAAAACACACAAGAGAGAAAGGCACAATTGGCTCAGCCCCTTCCAGGAGCATCGCACTGTGAAAGGCTCTGAGCTGAGAGCTCTGCCCTGGGGCAGCTGGGCCACGGCTCAGCCCTGATCCCGGGCCAGGCTGCTGAGCCCAGAGCAGGAATGCCGCTCGGGAGAGCTCAGCTGATGCTGGAACATCCCTGTGTTGCTCGCTAGGATTTAGCAAAGTCTTGTCATTTCAATTAGGCCCTTCAGCATCAGCGCAGCAGGGATGATCTCGTTACTTAATTGAAGCTGGGTGTAATCTCCCTGCTTCCCAGTGCACACACCCGTGCTGGGCTTGAGGCTGGCAGAGTCTTCGGGCTCCAGCCCCTCGTCCTGCCATGCATCAAGTTTATCCTTCCTCTGCTCCAGCCCATCCTGCCCTGTTGCCACAGCTGTGCTGTGGGCCTGGCAGCCACTAGAGACTGTCCCCAGTAAGGACTTTTGTTACAAAATCTGGAGGAGAGCTGGAGAGGTGGCCAGTCCCTGCTTTCCTCCCTGCAATGGGAAAGTGTCACAAAGCTGAGAGACCCCTGGCAAAGAGATCCTGTTAATTTCTGGCATTACCCCTTGCACTCAGCTGGGCCCATGGCAGCTCTGCTCTGCCTGAGCTCCGTGGGGACATCAGCCACCTCCAGGTCACACACTGGGACAGTGCAGGGGCAGCACAGGGGAACAATTGAGCAGCTGCCTTGGCACCCCTCAAAGCCTCAGCCTGAGGTGGTGGCTACTTTGTAGAAACCAAAAGCACCTTCTTGTCTTGGGGCCAACTCAGATCCCTCCCTGACACCTCTACAGTGGCACAGCAAAATAGGGGGATCAGGGATGGATGGATGATGGATGGATGCATGGATGGATGGATGGGGGATGGATGAATGTGGGGATGGATGAATGCATGGATGGAGGGATGGGTGGGGGGCAGAGATAGGGATAGAGGGAAGGAGGGATGCTGGCCAGGCTGCTGGTCCCACAGACCCCTCACTCTCCCCTTGGTCATGGCTGTGGGATTCAGACTTTGGGGGATGTCTCTGCAGCCCTTCCCCATGTCCATGTGAGGGGTGTAGGGGGTGGAGAGATGCCATGGCACCAAAATTGTGCCATGGATGGGCCAGACACCTGGGCTCTCCCTGTGCTCATCTTTTCCACCTGCAGCCATGAGATAAATCCCACCTTTTGTTGCTGCCAACAGCTTTGGGGCACTTTTGCCCCAAATCAGATGCAGCCAAGCCTCTGCTCCCTGGTAATGAGAGCAATGACTTTTGGGAGGAGCCAGTGGTGGGAGCATGTGGACCATTTCCTAGAAGGCGACAGAATCAAGAATGGTTTTGGGAGGGGACCAACCCCCCCATGCTCCTCCCTTGTTTGTAGCCAGGTTTGCCATGTGGCCAATATTGCCCATCCCTGAGCCAGCTCCCAGTAAGGGACAGCAGAGAAATGCCCTCAACGAGGGGCTGCCAGTTCAGAACCCAGCTCAGAGCTGGGTCTGGTTGGGAAAAAAAGGCAAATTGATCGAGTTTGAGCCTGAAATCACTTACCTGACACATGCTCTGCTCTATGTGCAGGAGAAGCAGTATTTTTCCTTTCCTGGAGAGCTCCTCATGAGGATGCTGAAGATGCTGATCCTGCCCTTGATCACCTCCAGGTAAGACATTGTCTTCTGCTCTAAAGCACCATCTTTCCATCACGCTGAAAAGATCACCCTGCAACACCCCGGTGAGGAGATTACCCGAAAACTGCATGGGGTGAGAATAATCCTGGCTCCAGGCAGCTGGCAGCCAAGCAGATGGCTTGGTGTCCATCAAACCCCACGATTCCCCAGCAGCAGTCTGGGACAAATCCTCACCTGGATTTGGTAGGCACTTGCACCCACCTCAGATACCTGCACTGGCTGGGGTGATTCCCTTCTTTTGGGCAGCTGGTGATGCCAGGACCATCTGTGGGCAGTTGTGAGGGGCTGCTTAACCTCAAAGCATATTCTCTTAGAGGGATTTGAGAAAGTTCGGGTAAAAAATCATAGGTATTCCTCAGTGCTGTGTATGTGTTTGCAAATTCCCATTTTATTGGTCCATACAGACCTAGAAATAAGGAACAGAGCTAGCAGTCCTACTGGGGTCTAAGCAAGGTCTTGAAAACCTTGTATGGATTGAGATATTGCAAACAAATGTTGGCATGTGCTCATCAACACACACAAATGATCAAATCTTTGTTCCCTCGAGGATGTGTCTTTTCTCTGTTGTTGGTCAGAGTTTGCTTGTTGTCCCATTTGTCTCTGGTTCATTTCTGAGGACAGAGTGGTCTCTATCCTGGCCACACTTGACCTGTTCAGTGAGGTCTGTACCTCACATCCCTCCCTGAGGTGCCTGGGGGTTCCCTTTGCTCTCAGCCCTCCCTGCAGCAGTTGCTGGGTGCTCTCCTCTGATCACTCTGCTGTCTGTGGGTGCAGGCTCTGCAGAGCCTCCTGCAAATTTTCTTTCATGTTGGATTGAACCAGGGACTTTTCTATAATTACTGAATGATGGTGAAGTCGCAATTCAGCTCCTGCTGGGTTCAGATTTGCCCCAGCAGGCTGCACAAGGTCTGGATAGCTCAGTCCTTTAGGGACAGACTGCCCAGGTTCCCAAGCAGCTCTCAGCCACTGGCAACCACAGCAAGCTTAAGGGATATCAGCTCTTTAGTGATTATCAGCTCTTTAGTGATTCTAGCTCTTTGTGATTCCAGCTCTTTGCTTGCTCAGTGCTGCAGGCAGGCAGACTCAGGGTGAGAGAGGAGAAGGCTGTTCTGGTGTTCCACAGTGATGACTGTGACAGTGGTCACAAGGGTTTTCAGGTGAAGGGAGAGACGAGAATGTTGACTTCATGTTCAGAAGGCTTGATTTATTATTTTATGATATATATTACATTATGACTATACTAAAAAGAAATAGAAGGAAAGTTCTCAGAAGGCTAGCTAAGTTAAGAATAGAAAAGAATGAATAACAAAGATCTGTGTCCTGGCAGGAAGTGAGAACAGCTCTGCCGTGAGTGGTCAGTAAATCCAAACATCCACAGGAGACCAATCACGGATCCACCTGTTGTATTCCACAGCAGCAGATAACCATTGCTTACACTTTGTTGCTGAGGCCACAGCTTCTCAGAAGGGAGAAAAATCTCAAGAAAAGATTTTTCACAAAAGATGTCTGTGACAATGTCTTTACTGGATGATCTGTGCAGGGTTCCAGCGACAGCTCTTCTACAGAACCGGGCTAAACCAGCCCATTGTACAGGGTATAGGGGAATCAGAAATTGTCCAATAGCAGGGGTTAAAAGGGAGTGGCCTGTGGGCTTACAGAGAGATAAGGTGGGGTCTGAAAGGCAGAAGAGAGGGGCTTCCAGCTATTCACCATGACTTGGCATTTCCTATCTTGAGGCCTCTGCCGTCCACGGGGCCTTTGCAGTCCCTGTGCCTGCTACAAAGTGGTGCCTTCCCTCTGCACAGCATCCCAGAGGGGCCTGGGTGTGCTCTGGGGATGGAGCTCTGGAGATCCCCAAGCCCTGAGTTGGAAAGCACCACCTATGCCAGGGTTGCTTTTCTGGACTCTCTTGAGTTTCCAAGGCCCTTCTCCTCCTGGCTGTGTCACTGCTGAATGGGATCCATGGGTGGCTGACCACCACCTCAGCCCCCCTGTGTGTCCCCAGGGTTGGCACTGACCCCTGCAGCCTTCGATCATGTCCTGCCTCAGGGTCGGGGCTTGGCTGGGTTCTGCAGGGGCTCAGTGTGGGTCTGTGCATGGGGGGCACACTGCAGCCCCAAACACTCACATTTCACAGAATCCTGGAATATCCTGAGCTGGAAGGGACCCACAGGGATCATTGATCCCAGCCCTGTCCCTGCACAGCCACCCCAACACCCCCACCCTGAGCACCCCTGGGAGCTCCTGCAGCTCTGGCAGCCTTGGCACCATTCCCTGGGCAGCCTGGGCAGTGCCCAGCAGCCTCGGGGGGCAGAACCTTGCCCTGAGCTCCATGCCAAGGCCTGGCACAGCTGCAGCCCTTGCTGGGCTCCTGTCCCTGTGCCAGAGCAGAGCTCAGCCCCTGCCCCTGTGCCTGCCCTGGGGAGGAGCTGCAGCCCCCGAGGAGCCTCCCCTCAGTCTCCTGGGCTGCAGCTGAACCAGCCAAGTGCCCTCAGCTGCTCCTCAGCCCTGCCCCAGCTCCGTGTCCCTCCTCTGGGCACTCTCCAACAGCTCTGGGTCCTTCTGATCCCGTGGTGCCCAAAGTGCCCCCAGCACTGGAGCTGAGGCTGCCCCAGGGCAGAGCAGAGTGGGACAATCCCTCCCTGGGCCTGGTGCCCCCAGCACAGGGTGGCCCTTGGGGCTGCCAGGACCCAGCAGGGACTCAGATCCAACTTGCACTGACCAGGACCCCCAGGGCCCTTCCCAGGGCGCCGCTCTCCAGCCTCTCATCCCCGGTCTGTCCCTGCACCCAGGGCTGGATCCAACACTTGTCCTGTTAAACACCACATGGCTGGGGGTTGCCCACTCCTCACATTTGTCAGGGTCTCTCTGTGTGGCCTCTCTGCCCTTGAGAATGTCAGCAGTTCCTCCCAAGCGAGCCTCAGCAAACCCAGTCCTGCACCCAGCTTGTCCCCACCACCAGCACCCTGCTGGGGCAGCCTGTGATGCCCTCTCTATTTTTAGTTTTGCTGAGAAGTAGCTTATGGGTTACTTCTTAGGAAAGCTTATGTGTGTGTGAAATCTGAACCTGCAAGTCCCTCCTGGGGGCATGGGGTCCATCCCCAGCAGGATTTTATGAACTTTGCTGGTACCTTCCTTTCCTCCTCACAATGGCACACAGCAGTCGCAGGAGGCAATGGAGATACAAGATAACAGCATCTCACAAAAAAGGAGCAACATGAGAACAACTTAGAACAATTAAGAAAATAAACTTCTTAACCCTCACAGAAAACACAGCCAGACCTTGAGAAGAAGCTTGGAGGTGTCTCGTGCCCTTCACAGCTCAACTTGGGGTGTCACAAGCTCATCCTGGGTGTGAGATCCTGTAGATGCTGGTACAGGAATGTGCAAGAGCTCAGTGATGCCCTTAGGCTTTGGTTTAAAAAACCTACAGGAACCACTCTCACCTTGGAGATTTTGCCCATCAGGTGCATCTTGTGCAGTCTGGGGAGCAGACAGTGACCCCTCTGTTCTGTGCTGCAGCCTCATGTCTGGGCTGGCCACCATGGACTCCAAGGCCTGTGGGAAGATGGGGGTGATCACCATCACCTACTACCTTTGGACAACCTTCATGGCAGTGACCGTGGGGATCATCCTCGTGGTCAGCATCCATCCTGGGGCAGCTGCCCAGAAGGACAACTACTCTGTGGGGAAAGTGGTGCTCAGCTCCGCCGACGCGTTACTGGATTTAATCAGGTGTGTCCTGGAACCCAGCACAGCCAAGGCTGCGGTAACAAACTCTCCCCAGAAGGTTCTGAGTTCCCAGAAGACCCTGAGTCCTCAAGGGGAACAGGAGAACCGCTGGCCAGGTGCTGGTACCTGCAAGCCCAGCAATATGGGGTTCATTTCCCCCAGCCATCCCCTCCAAGCCCAGCAATATGGGGTTCATTTCTCCCAGCCATCCCCTCCAAGCCCAGCAATATGGGGTTCATTGCCCCCAGCCATCCCCTCTGCCCCTCTGGCACTGCCCCTGCTCTCCCAAGGCCATCAGCAAGGAGATGCCCTGCAGCAGAGATCAGGCACAGTTCCCAGCAAGGTCTGGATTCTCCTCTGCAGCCCCAGCTGGGACAGGCCGAGCCCAGAGCTGGGTTAGGCATGGATGGGGTTACCTGGGGAGGGGTTGCAGCAAACACCCAGGGGCTGGGGGAGAATCTCCATCTCTGGAGCTACTGGATTGACTGGACCAGGCTCTGAGCAGGGGCTGCAGATGGCAGATGTCCATTCCAGGCTCAGGCTCCCCACCAAACCCATTTACTCATGGTTCTCAGTCCTGCTTTGCATTCACCTTCCAGCCTTTCTTTGCTCTCAGCCTGCACAGCTGTCATAAGCTGTTGTTGGCTTTCATGTCCTCCTCTGGACATTGTGCCCACCAGAAGTGCTGCCCAGGATGCTCCCTGTGCTCTCATAACACTCTAGCCCTGTGTTATTGGTCTCTTACAGAAACATGTTTCCTTCTAACCTGGTTGAAGCTTCGTTCCAGCAGGTGAGTCCCTCTGACCCCTCTGTGTGCTCAGCTCCACACGGGGCTGCCTCTCTGCCCGCCCACAGCCTGGACAGGAGCCCCTTCCCCTCCCTGAGCTTCCCCTTCCTTTCCTCTGCATCCCCCACACTCACCCAGGGCGGGCCCTGAAGGTGGGAGGGCGCTCACAGGGACCCCGTGCCTGCCCTCTGCCTGCCAGGCTCCCCAAGGGAGCAGCACAAACCCCTCAGATCCTGCTCCTGGGCAGGGCAGGGGCGGCATGGGCAGGGAAGCGGACACAGAGAAGGGACACAGAGAAGGGACGCCTGAGGGAAGGTTCAGTGGTCAAAGGGGACGGCTGGAGTGGCCAGCTAGGCTGTAGGGACAGGGAAAACAAACTGCTGGCATTGGGAAAGCATCGGTAAAGTTCCCGGGAGGGGGAATGGAGGGACAGAGGGACCCCAGCGCTGGGCTGGCATCACCAACACCACGAGTCTGCTCTGCAGCCTTGGCTGAGCACGGTCTGCAGCCAACAGCCACAGCCCCGCCTGCCTGACTCTCCCCCTTGTCCCCACCAGCCTTTCACTGCCTGGAAACCAAACCTTGACCTCCAGGAGCACCAGCCCAGGGCTGGCTTGGCCTCCGTGCTGAGAGCAGGACAGAGCTCATGCCAGCACACGCTGACCTCCCTCCTTTGCTTCTCTTCCAGTACCGAACTGTTCTTGTCCCGGTGGTGAAATCTCCTGGTTTTCCAAAGATCCCGGGAAAACCTCTCAATTTTATTTACTTTGCACCTGATGACAAAAACCCTGAAATCCACCGGCCTGTGTTCCTTGAGCTGACACCATCACCCGAGATGACCTACAGAACCCTGGCTGGGACCAGCAATGAGATGAATGTCCTGGGCATTGTCATCTTCTCAGCAACCATAGGTATCTGCTCCTCCACAGCCAGGGCAGCCCAGGGTGCCACTGCTGCAGCATCAGGGTTTGCAGAGCAAAAGATGTGGGACAAGGTTCTTTTAGCTTCAACTAAAAGGGGAATGGACTCAGCACAGAGCTCGTGCCAAGGCCCTCACAGAAACTGGAGGCATAGGCAAGGCTGGTTTATCCCTCACAGCCCCCATGTCAGTCCTGAGGGTTTTCAAACCATTACATCAGCTGGGGATTCCTTTGAATGAAGTCTGAAGCGAGGTGTAATTTTGCAGAGGCTGCCTGGGCCACAGCTCACCACAAAGCCCCAAAGTCTTCATGCTGAGTGTGCAGCCCCTGAGCAGGCAGGATGTGACAGCAGGGTCAGATTTGGGGCTGTTATGAGGATTCCCAATAGGACTTTCTGAAGGAGGTGGGGCAGCATCCTGCATTGAACAGCTTGCAGTCCTGTCTGGAAAAGGTGCTTGGCAGCAATTTTGGGAAGGAAGAAGGAGCAGGGGTTGTGGAGAGACACGTGCAAGGGAGGTTTAAAGGGGAGAAAGTCATTGAAAGGAGGAACTTGAAGCTGCCTCAAAGCATAAGAGGACACAGGTGCAAGGCTGAGGGAGAAAGGGAGGAAGGAGGGATCAGAAAGGAAAGAGAGTAGGAGGCAGTGAGATGAGCATGGTGGTAGGATTATGTGTAGATTAAGAGGTGAGGGCAAGGAGCTTGAACTTTGTGTATAAGGAACCAAAAAGCCAATTAGGGGATTTGAGGTGTGGAGGCAGCACAGCCAGCACAGCCCCGGAGTGCAGTCAGAGCCTGGGGAGCAGCCAGCTCCAAATGTGAGACCTCAGATGTGGCCACAGTGAAACTGGGCAGAGCCAGAGCCACTGACAGACCCCCACAGCCAGAAGGTGTCTCTGGAACCTCCTGTCCCAGCAAACAACAGCCTTTGCACACCTTGGACACCCAGCAAAGCCACTGAGCTCCTGCCCACAGGACACGTGCCCCCTCCAGCCCAGCCAAACCTGCAAGGAGAAGCTGCTTTTCTCTTCTAAGATGACACTCCACAACCCCTCCAGCGTGGGAGTGGGATCAGCCAGAGCTGGGAGGCAGTGGGGGATCACCTGAGCCAGCCTCAGCCACCACCTGCACTTGCCATGTTTTGCCCAGGATTAGAGCTCCACAGGCTGGCACAGCATCACCTGCACCAGGCACAGGCAGCCTGATAAAGGGCATTCATACACCCACAGGGGGCTTTCCTTATGAGGAGAAGCTGAACTGAGTTTGCCTGGCAGAAAACAGAGAGGGACAGGCACAGCCCCATGCCTTGGGAAACAGGGATCACCTGCACACAGCACGGTGGGGCAGCTGGAAGCTGGCTGAGCTCTCAGCAAAGTGTGTTTGTGTCCAACACCAAAGCTAGGGAGCTGGTGGGGCTCAGACCAAGGCAACCATGCAGCACCCACCAGGTACCCAGAGTGACTTTGCTGTGAGGGTGACCCCAGCTCTGACAGTTCTTCACTGGCACTGAGGGCCTCTCTGCTGCTTTTGAAATCCAGGAGGGGGCAGAGCTTTCAAGATCCTTATCTGTCTGTTTACTCGGGCCATGTCTCCCAAGTCAGCTCTGTAGGACCTTACAGTAGGATCTTATAGTAGGACTCCTAGTAAAATATCTGTATTGTATTTGAATATCTGTATATAGGCCTTGCCCTGATAAGTCCTGGTTGTTCTTGATGGGCTGCAGCTGTAGCTAGTGAAGATAACTGAGATAAAAGGGAGTGGGCTTGGCCAGTCAAGGAGAGCTGGAAGGAGCCCTGACTAAGGAGCAGTAACAAGCAGAAGAAGTCTGTGCTGTGAAGAACTGCCCCCAAGAAATATCACCGAGAAGGTATGAGACTTTAGAAATATGGTTGCGACAGTATGGGACTCTAGAAATATGAATACAACAGGACCTGAAGAGAAATTACTTTCTTCCAAAGCGGCTGTTGTGGCTACCAAATACTGGATTTGTCCACAGAGCTAAGATTTAAACATGCCAAGCCTTGTCTCATTTATGGGTTGCAAATGCAACCCCACCTCATCTTTCTTTTGAGCAAGGCAAGAGATCCAACCACCAACCAAGGGCTTCTTGGAGTCCCCAACCCTGAACACTGAGGAGGGATAAGCAAGACAAGACCCTGTCTATATTCTTCCTTTTCAAGATAAAACAGACACCTGCACAGTGCTTCAAAATTAATTTTAGCCAAAACAGGAAGAAGGACTTGCACCAAGCTGGAAACAAGATGGGCAAATGCTCAAAGGTTCCTTTTCCCTTTGCTTGCTGGTTTCCTGGAAAGCCTCCCAGGTAGTGAAAGCAATGGGGTTTAGCACTGGCAGACAGGACAGCACCATATCCTCTCCAACCATTCAAACCAGAGCCTGTATTTCTGCTCTAGTATTCCTTCAACAGAAAATTAGACTGGATTAGGTTAATGCAACATCAAAGAAAAAAACAGATTTAGGAGAGAAGGCTTAATGCCTGTATCTAAGCAACTCACTCAGATCCTTCCTGACATCACACTGTACACCACGTGTGTTGTCACCACCATGGCACAGCCTGCGAGCCACCAACAGGGACCAGCCCAGCCCAGGAGGGAGCCAGGAGGGGCCTGAGCACTGCTGGGGCCCCTTTCACTCCACAGCAGGGCAGGGATGCAGCACAGCATCACATCCTCGGCTACAGAGAGCCCTGCCACACCTTATCCTTAAAAGAAATCCCTTTTTATTTCCACGGGTCATTATTCTTGTATTACCAAATAGCAATCCAGATAGCCACTAATCCAGCTAATCCACAGTTTATCCACCTCAGGAAATGACTCTTCCAGCATTGAGCAGCAGTGAAGTTTATCTGTTTTCTGTGCAAGGAAGAGTCCAAATCCTGGATTTGGGTCTGGTGGGGGTTTGTGAAAAAAGGCCAGATGCTTGTGTTTGCTTGGGACAGAGAATGGCTCTGGCTTGTAGGAGCACACAGCAACAGGACTAAATCAGGTTTAAATGGTGACCCCATTCTGTGGCCACCAGACCCTCCAGACACTTGGCCTGTCAGGTGCTGCTCCCAAGTAAAGTAACGTGCTGTGCTTGCTTGCAGGACTTCTCCTGGGGAAAATGGGCGAGCGAGGAGCCCCCCTGGTCAACGTGTGCCAGTGTCTGAACGAAGCAGTTATGAAAATTGTCTCGATGGCTGTTTGGTAAATCTGGTTTTGATTGATCATTGACTGATTGATTTTCTTTCCTTCTATCTAATAGCAGTGCCAGTCACATGTCTGCAAGTGTCTGTTGTGAGCACTGAATTTGTTTTTGTACAACTGTACTGCACAGTACCAAACACTGCCATGTCTATCTGCAGTGCTACAGTGATTGCTGCATCCTCATAATTTTTTATGTTTCTTCTTTGCAGGTACTTCCCCTTTGGCATTGTATTTCTCATAGCTGGAAAGATCTTGGAGATGGAAGATCCCTCAGTTATTGGACAGAAGCTGGGACTGTATGTCATCACAGTAGTGTCAGGGCTTGCCGTGCATGGAATCATCCTCTTACCTCTGCTTTTTGTGCTCATCACCAAGAAAAACCCCTTTGCTTTCATTCAGGGGATACTGCAAGCCTTGCTGATCGCCTTAGCTACATCCTCCAGGTAGGAAAACGTGGCTGGAATCTGTGGATACTGCAGAGCAGGGATGTGGTTAGCCAGGGAGACATGGCTGTGTCTGGCCAGGGGAGCTCTGGGGGCACAGGTGTAACTCAAGGGAAAATGATGCTCCAGCACTGTCTGAAATGGGAATGCTCCTGCTTTTAGGAGGAAGCAGATGCTCAGCCCTGCCCTGGTCAGCCAGCCTGGGCAGCTCCTGGGGCTCTTCCACTCACCCTCTCCCAGGGTTTTCCCAGGGCAAACCAGCAACGTTTTTGTGTGGGTGTGCACACTTCATTCCATTGCTGCAGTTTTCTTTCAATTAATTCAAACTAGGGCTGTCATAGGTGCTTTAGAAACTGCATGGGGTTGTGATCCTGGAGTTTAATTGAAAACACCAAAAGCTCTTCTGAACACTTTACTGACAATCTAAAATCAACTACAGTATATCCCAAGTTCATCCACAGAAAAATCTTGCCTACTTTGAAAAGATTTTAATCATTTTAGATTATATTTACCTATTCCATTTTCATTGAAATACATTCCTTAGAACAATGAAAAAAACTTCACACTATAAATTAGCATCCTTTCCAAGAGACACAAATTGAAACATTTTCCTGGAGCATATTTGACCAGGCAAATGTTTTTTCTGGCCTCTCTGTTGCTTCTCCACAGAATCCCAATAAAACCACCTGGACTGTGCCTCCCTTCCCCAACGCCCACTGCTGCAACTGTTGTTTCTGCAACTCTTAATACCTGGTCTCGTCCTGAACCTGGATCTCCAGCTCTGTCTCCATCTGGCTTCTCCTCCCTCTGCTCTGCAGCCAGCTAAGGGAGGGAGAACTGTCACAGAGAGAACACCCTGCTGTGTCCCAGCCCCATGGTCCGTGGGCTGGGACCATTGCTCTGCACCCAGAGCCTTTCCCAAATGCAGCCCCCCCTCCCAGAGTCTGTTGCAATCCCATGGACTTCTTTTCTGTGGTTTCCTTTCTTCAACCTGTTCTTCCTCCACTCCTCATCCCAGTTCCTGTGGGACAGTTGTCATCTTCATGCTAGACAGAAAGGAGAGAGAGAGAGAGAGGTCAGGGTTGCAGAAGCTGAGGCAGGCACCCCTCATGGAGCAGGCAGGTGAGGATTACAGGGGTCTGGCTGGACCCCAACCCAGCCAGTGCTGGCACACACTGTCTCATGCTGCAGGAGGTGCTGCAGGATTAACGTGGGCACCAGGGATGGTCAAGAGAGCTGCAGCCATGGCACACAGGTGGTTACAGTGGTGCCTTCAGCCACTGAAATTACATTCTGACATTTTCTCTCTCAGCCTGCAGCTCACTTTGCTGATAATGTCTACTCCCCGGGTGGTGAGAGCTGAAGAGATTTTCATTGCTGCAGCAATTTGTGTGACATTGCAGCACCCACCCCCAGGAGGGCTGGTATTTCTGTCCCATCACACTGACTCCAACTTCTGGAGCTCAATGCAAACAGCAATTCCTGCTCATTTCTTGTCCTGCAGCTCAGCCACCCTGCCCATCACCCTCAAGTGTCTCCTGGAGAACAACGGCATCGACAGGCGCGTGGCGCGCTTCGTGCTCCCCGTGGGCGCCACCATCAACATGGACGGCACCGCGCTCTACGAGGCCGTCGCTGCCATCTTCATCGCCCAGGTCAACGAGTACGAGCTGGACCTGGGACAAATCATAACCATCAGGTACAAGTTTCTCTGCAGCAGCCACATTATTTCTCTCTATTCCTATTTATGGACATTAGGAGAACCTCTTGCATTTTTGCTGTTTGCAGAGATCTGGTTAATGCAGAGTGACCTTTGCTGGGGAGCTGAGCAGCAGGGGGGGAGCAGCAGATCCCAGTCCCTGTGCTGTGTGCCAGGAAAAGCTGGGCTGGCTCTGCGCCCCCAAAGTGCTGCAAGTCAGGGACTTTGCCTGTAGGGAAAAGCCAAGCTGCACAGACATGTGGCTGGAGCAGGTCAGCACTGCAGGGCTGAGCATAGAAGTATTTCTGCAGGTGCCATATACTCCCTTTCAGGAGTAGGATATTCTCATTTTATAGTCAGGGAAATAAAGCATGTAACTAAATAATAATTAAGTATGTTTGCAAATATTTAGCAATTTTAATGAGGAAGTCCCTACCCTGAAGGCAGGGGGGAGCACAGAGCCAGGGCACCGGCTGCCAGCCCCAGGAATTAGTGATAGCACCGGGGAGCAGGAAAGTGGAGGAAGTCAGATCCAATCCAGTCCTTCCCCACAGCAAGACCTTACTCTGCCATGCAAACACGGCAGTGTGAGCTGCTCAGCCACCTTCTCTTTGCAGCATCACGGCCTCAGCAGCCAGCATTGGGGCCGCTGGGATCCCACAGTCCGGGCTGGTCACCATGGTCATCGTGCTCACCTCCGTGGGGCTGCCCACCGAGGACATCACCCTCATCATCGCCGTCGACTGGGCTCTGTAAGTGCTCTCCAGGCCACTGCTGTGTGCAGTGCCCGTGTCAATTCATGGTGCTGTATCTTCATCTTGATGGATGAAACCGGACTGCTCTCAAGACACAAACTGATGCTGGATTACACTTTTCACAGACAAATAAACTCACAGCTTGTGAAATGTGCCATTCTAAAGCACTCAGATAAAAACACAGTGAATCATTAGGTGAGAAACCACAGAGCAGATGCTGAGTTAGGGAAGTGACATGTGGGTGGCTGGTTTGTACTTTCCATATCCCCAGGGAAAAGAGGGAACAGTGCCAAGTATCAAGGCTGCTTTTCTCTTTCCCTCCCCATTTTCTCTTTCCCCCAACAAAGGAATGTTAACACACCACCAGTTCAACCTTTCAGCACCACAGGGTACCCAGCACTGCTGGCACCTTCTACTAATGTGAGAGGTGCCTGGGTAGACAAGAGAGGATCAGTAGCTGGATCTACAGCATTCCTCCTCGAGAGGCATCTCAAGGAGCTGATGACTTGCTGAGGCAGCTCTCCCTGCACTTAGCCCAACAGTGCCTGTCCCAGTTTGGGAGGAGACACAGGCAGGGTCACACAGCTGCTGCCCCAGCACGGGGCTCACATCTCCAAAACCAACCCAGCACTGGCCACACCAGTGGGAGGGACACTCGGGACGGGGGCTGGCGTGTCCCAGAGCCACCAGCACCCCGGGCACGCGGGCTGAGGCCAGCCCTGCATCCTGGCGCTGTCTCCCGCAGGGACCGGCTGCGCACCATGACCAACGTGCTGGGGGACGCGCTGGCCGCCGGCATCATCGCGCACGTGTGCCACAAGGACTTCGCCCCAAAGCCCCCCCCGGTACGTGGGACATGGGGGAGGGCAGGGCGGGCACGCGGCACCTGCTCACTCCAGAAATTAAAACTCTGCTCTGATTTTTGCAGCAAAACCCAGTGAGCAACACAGACAAGTTTCTTTCTGCAGAGACCTCCCACCTGCATCCCAAGGACAAAGGGATTGAAATAACCGAGGAAACGCTGTTGGATCAGACGGGAGTTCACTATAACATCTGCCAGGTGTAGATAACAGCACTCTTGCTCCCAGAAACGGCATCTTGGTGCTAAACACTGACATTGGGAGCTTCGCATGCGGATGCTCTGCAAGATAAAGGCCTTACTTGGCACAAAAAGTGGGAAAACCTTCTCCTACCCTTTGAAGGCCATGGGATTCCCAGCGGGCACCCAAAGAGCATGGCTCTGCCACTGGGGCAGGGAGCCAGCTCCTCCCTGCGCCTCAGGACACAGCTGGGAGCTCGCCGCCCTGTCCTAAATGGCTGGGTTTGAAGGATTTATAACTCCCATTTTTCCAAGCTCACCTATTTCTGAAAGCGAGGGAGGTTAGCAGGTGTCAGCAGACGGGATTTGCTGGGAATGCAGTAGGGATGGGACGTAACACTGAACCCTCTGGCCAGCAGCTCTTCCCTGGAGGCCAGGCTGTGCTCCAGAAGCTTTTGTTTTCCTTATTATAGAGATTATTTTTTTAATCAATGCTTTTTATTTTACTGCTGGGTTCTGATATAAAAACTGAGATTAAGTGATGTTTTGTCTAGAGCTCAAAATCCAAGTGGGACATAACTGGATTTCGCAGCTGTCGGGTTACAGACAGGACGGCTGAGCTGTTGCACTCTCAGGGGCAGTGGGATCCACTGGCTGCAGGGAAGGAAGGCCCACCTGCTTCTACAGCTGTTTTAGTACACAGAACTAATTAACCAGGCCCAATTGCAACTGTGTTGATTTTCCCAGCTAAGGATCTGTCCCCAAGCTCAAATTCCAATTACAGCCTTAAAATCCAGGCTTCCCAGGACAGCCTTCTACACAAAAGCCTTTTATATCAACAATTCATGTCAGTGAATTAATTTGTCTCTCAAAGTGTCAGCTCATCCCTTTTCTCCTTCTTGATCTTTCCTGACATAGAATTGGGAACCGTAACACAGCTCAGACCCCCACTCACATCACTGAATGTTCTCCAACTGCACATAAAGAAAACATTTTCTGTGCAGAATTCTTTCCAGCTGAAGTCAGAGGTTGTAAAAAATTTTCTAATTTAGAAGAAATATTCATTCCAGTTTTGCCAAATGAAAAGCAGAAACTATTAAATATCATAAACCAGCTTTTGCAATAAATTGTCTTCTTTTAACTTAAGAAAGCCTTCACATAATTAGAATCCTGGGCAACATAAGCTTGAGACACTGCTGCTAACTTTGGCTTTTTTCACCCTTTCTCCTTGGTGATGTTCATTAATACCTTCTTAAACATTACAGCCCAGCTGCTCTTCAAGGAGCACTTGCATCATTGGCAAACCCAAAATAATCACATTTCAAATGAATCCCTGCAGCTTCCCCAGACATCCCTCCCTCCTCCCCATATCATTTATGATCACCTTGGTACACCACACTCTGGTTCAGCATCGCAGGCTCTGAAGGGCTTTGCGGCAGTTCCTCTATAGCAGGAGTGAGCTCAGGCACCCAGAGCCCCTGGCAGATGCTGGTGAGCCCTGGGGAGGCTCCAGGCAGCCCCAGCCTGGACAAGGACCGAGCACCCTGCCCTGTGCAAGACACCCACACCCCACAGACACAGCTGGGCTGACACCTCCAGTGCTCCAGACTGCTCCAACACAGGAATTAAACCAGGCAAGACTGATGAGACCAGTCTGGTCAGTCACTGGTGCAAGGGAGCGCCCACATCCCTCACTGGATGAGTCCAGGCCAAGCAGCACAGACACCAGCACAGGCAGCAGAGACAAGCCCCACTTTCACATCCATTCTCCTCTCATTAGCGAGCTCTGGATATTACAGCACACAATTAACCCTGCAACAAAAGGCAGGATGCAACATCCACAGCAAAGGTCCCTGAGTGAGTGCTGGGGGTGCAGGATGAGCCTCTGGGCAGTCACTGCCATCACCGGGCTCTGGCTGCTGCAGACCAGATCACCTTATCCCCTGCCCCAGAAACTGCAAGTCATACTAAAACAACTTAAACAGCACATCCTTGAGCTCACTGCAACAAAGAAAAAATTATTACTGAAAAAACTGAATATCACGTCTCAGTAATAAATCTGGAGCTGGTGAAGCCAATGCCACCCTGTACAACTCACCCCAGGAGCTGCAAGTCCTGTGCTTCATCAATCCCAGAATAGCTGCACTGGAAAGGAACTGAAAGCTCATCTCCCATGGGCAGGGACACCATCCACTAGACCTGATCAACCTGGCCTTGAAAGTGTTGGTAACGTCTCTTACTATCTGGTGAGATGTTTTGGTTTTGGAAATCAGCAGGAATTATTTTGGTGCTAGTAAGGTAAAGTGCTATGCTGGAGTCCACACAGCCTTGTCCTTGTGAAAAATACAGCAAGGGAGACCTTTGAGTCCAGCAGCCTCAAAACTGGGCTGTCATCATTGTGCCCTTCTAACAGGATAAAACAAGGGGGACAAATAATTCAGGTGCTTCTGAAAATCTTTGTGGTCTGCTATAGAGGGAAGGCATCGTTATTGAGGGGGAAAACCCAAAGGCAGCAAGGACAATCCATCTTCAGCACGGCACACAGGCACAGGAGAGGCACCTGAACACCTTTTAACAGGTGCAAATTGCAGAAAAGTAAATGAAGCAGATTTATGGGATGGCACCATCCCAACCCCACCTGTGTTTTCAATCATCTGCTGCTGGGGAAATGCTGACACCAGTGTTTATCTGCTGCTTGGGGGGAACAGCAGCCCACCTCTGCCAGCCCTGAGAGCTGGTGGCACCCATGGAACACCAGAATGCCAGCAGGGCTTTTGCAGAGAGCAACACAAACTCAAAAGGGGCGAGAAACAGGAGATTTCTAGAAGACGAGAAAGTAGCAGACTGGACAATGTCACTGGGCACCACCAGGAGGAGTTTTATTCTGTACCAACTGTACTCAGGAGACCAGGATGGGGGGAGGTGAAGTTCCACGTGTACCACATCAGGAAACCTGAGGTGTCTTGCTTGGCAAACTGAAGCCCATCTACACAGCCTCAAAAAAGGTAAAAACAGGGGAGTTGGGCACTGCCCAGGCTGCCCAGGGAATGGTGCCAAGGCTGCCAGAGCTGCAGGAGCTCCCAGGGCTGCTCAGGGTGGGGTTCTTGGGGTGGCTGTGCAGGGACAGGGCTGCACTGATCATCCCTGAGGGTCCCTCCCAGCTCAGGATATTCTGTGGTTCTGTAATAAATTCTACTGGCTGGCACACTGCACCTTCAAAGTTGTATAAACTATTTTCCCAGGCACCTGTAAGAAGAGGTTACTTCTCTGTTCTAGCACTGAAAATCTAACTCTGTGTTATTTCCATGCAATTAGAGAAGTACAAGCAGTGCAAGGCATACGCCCTACAGCACAGAAATCCTGTGTACAGAAAGCACAAAACTCAAACCTGTATTTCTTCTTTGGAAATCCTTGTTTGCCCTACAAACAAAAATCTCAGCTGCTATGGTAATATAGGTGATCCCTGGGTTATGGCTGCTGTGTGCAATATTGTAATAAAGTTGGAGAGCAACTGGGTGAAGGAATTTGGCTGTTATACAAGTGTTGTTTACTGAAAAAAAAAATGAAGGAAAAAAACACTGAAGGAAAGCTACTTTGGTAAAATCCATGTGGAAGATATTTATGGGGTCTGTGGTTTTTAAGCAAAAGGAAAAGTTGAAGCAGCCCTTGGCTTTGGGGCACTTCCCAGACAGCAGGACAGAAAATCCACCTGCTGGCCACATGAGCCTTGACTGGGGAATGGCATTTCTGCAATGGTATTTGGGAATCTGAGGATGTGACTGGCCATAAACATTGAGCCTAAGTGAATTTTCACTGAACAGAATGTCTTGAGTGTATACTTTATTCAGAAGACACTGGCTTGCTCCTACAAGCCCATGGATAAGTTACCTCAGTCCTACAGATTGGTGCTTTTCTGTGCATCAGCTGTCTTCCATAGAACAAATTATTTTTACATATCTGAATTTATAAAATTATGAGTTTTGATCAGAGACTTTCACTTTTATATTATTTTCACACCTTTTTAGGATGCATAAATGGAGTTGGAAGGACACTATCAGCAGAGCACTGCTGACATCCTTCCTTTGGATCACAATTTGCCTCGGCTTGTGTTTTACTAAATCTGAAAAAAATAACAAAATAACTCAATGCTGTAGCATGTGGCAAAATACAATCCAAGCAACAGATGTGAAAACCAGCCCAAAGCTCTCTTTTAATTTAAAGTACTATCCACTTCAAAATTAGTCTGTCAGCTTTCTAGAGTAATTTTGAAAAGACCCTTTCACAAAATTTTTTAAAACTAATTATTTGAATCTATTAAAACCCCAGGTTTCTCTGTAAAACCAGATTTCCAAAGCATCTCTGAATGACAGATATGGCTCAAGTAAGTTTTTTTTTTACAATCACAGCATATAACCTCCACTAAATGCTCAATGCTCCTCTGAAGAGTGAGTGCCTCCCTGGGGATGTGTTTTCTGCCTCTCCTTTTCCAATGCACTGTATGCATTTGTTTCCTTGAGGAACTCCTAATTTTGTCTGACATGATGATAAAACTTTCTAGAAGACCTGAATGAATGATTTCAGTCCCTCCTGCAGGCAGTGCAGCTGAGCCCATCACCCAGGGCTCCCCACACCCCAGCCAGGCCAGGGCAGAACGTGGTGCCACGAGAGCACAGTGAGGCACAGCAGGGCCTGTGTTCATGGGATCATTTGCACACTGAACAAGAGTTAACAGTTCAGATCCAGCTCTAAACTGCCATTCACTGTTCACATCCAGAGAATCTCATCCCACCCCTGCCATGGCAGGGACACCTCCCACTGTCCCAGGCTGCTCCAAGCCCTGCCCAGCCTGGCCTTGGGCACTGCCAGGGATCCAGGGGCAGCCCCAGCTGCTCTGGGCACCTGTGCCAGGGCCTGCCCACCCTCATAGGGAGGAATTTCTTCCCACTATCCCACCTAACCCTGCCCTCTGGCAGTGTAAGCCACTGTCCCTCCTCCTGGCACTGCAGGCCTTGTCTCCAGTCCCTCTCTGGCTCTCTTGCAGTTCCCTGTAAGTTGCAGCTGCACCTTTGCTGGGCCCTTAGGGCTGGTGTTCAGACTCCCCCCAGTGCCCTGCAGACCCCATCAGCCCCCAGCCATGCTCAGGGTGCAGAGCTGCCCCATGGACTCTTTACCTTGGGCCTCCACCAGCCTGGGCAATTCTGCAGTGTGTTCCACCTCACCGTGCTGGACGCTGTCCAGGTGCAAACTCCACAGGATTCAGTGTGGGGAGGAAGCTGTAACATCCCTCTGTAAGATGCTCCAAAATCCACGTCAGGAGTAGCCACTTTTGCAGGTGCAGAGGTCCTGGCACCCACGTGTGCAATGTGCACTCACCTTTGTTTTCTGGAAGCTTCGTTTCTCATTTTAACTACACAGATGAAGTGCCCTGTAGCCAACAGTGAGAGCCAGGCACCTTCCTGAGCAGCACATCTCAGGCTTTGGGAGTACATGTCTTCAGAAGGCTCTTCCTGATGGGTTTAGACTGGGTGCTAAGACTTTAATAGTTTGAGTCAGTAGGTGAATCTCACCCTAAATTACATGTCTGAGCAAGAGACCTATTTTTAGAATACTGAGCCTTCAAATTCTAAAAGGCCATATTTTAGTTTTCACTCTGAGCCATGGACTTAAGCAAAACCACAGCTCAACACAGACAGGAAAGAACAGTAAGGCTGAAACATTACACCCAACCCAAAACTTGCTGCTCCACTTACCTGGCCATTGCACCTCAGATCTTCTACACACTGTCCTTCCTGGAAACACAACAAAATGGGTATTTGGCCATTCTCCTCCTTCTTTCCCTTTCAATATTCCTGGAGTCTTCAATTCCCTGCAAAGCAGGACTTTAAACCAGATTCTAGTGCTAAAACATTGAGAAGAGCAGCATCGTGACCCCAACTTCACTGTGTTGTCTCTCGACATCTCACTCCATTTCTGTCTTGCTTTCTCTATCCCCAGCAGTTACTCTGACAGGCTGCAATCACTAGAGACAGACAAAGCACATGCTCTTTGCACTTACAGCCTGGCAGACATCTGCTGGTGGTGTCATAGCTCAAGCCAGGCTAAGTTCCTCACAATTCTCCTCCTAATGCCAACTAAATGCGAATCCTGACCTTTAATTGTTGTGTTTTACTGCTCATGAATCAAGTGATTCTTCCCCACAGGATGCAGCATCCACCCAGTTGCTATTCAGAGTTATGAGCTGCTCTTCCCAACCATGCTTCCCTCTAACCTGAGCACCAATCTGCATTTCCTAAACATGAAGCCTTAAGTAGAAAATAAAACATTCATATGAATCCTTCCAGAGCAGCAATTACCCACTTGCTCATAACCAGTAACCAAAGCAGAACTCTCTTCTAATTCACCCTCTCACCTTTCTAGGTGCAAACCACACAGGGAAGTGCTCAGGCTCTGGGTTCACCTACGGACCTGAATTATTTCACCTTTTGAAGCCACAATCATAAAACCTGCCTTTCCCCTCATGATCCAGCAAAGGCAGGAGCCAAGCTAAGTCTCAGCAGTGACACAGCCAAGCAGCAGAGAACAGAAACAACCTGGTGAGTCCCACTGCTCAAGGTGAACACCACATGTCCCCCCAACAGATCTACTGGGGCATAAACCCCCCAAAATTGGCAGGTATAGAACAACCAGAGAACAAGAACCCTGCAAATGGGCAGATATGAACAATCAGGACTCCTCTTCCCTTGTCATCATACCCTCAAGCACTCAAACACAGCTGAAAAGAAAAAGCACCCACCAGGAACATCCACTGCTGCCAGCACCAACAGCCACATGACTTCACCTGCTCTGAGTCGGGCTGGGGACAAGGAGCACCACATCCTGGTGCCCAAAGATGGCCAGGTAAGCACACCCTGTTTCAGAAGGAAGAAGCCAGGGCTGAGTACCAAGAGAGCCGTGGCTGAGCCCAGGGCAGAGCCAATCCCCTCCTGTGTGTGCAGCTCATGGGGCCACCCTGGCTGTACAGCCCTGATGCTCCTGGCAGCCACACACAGCAGGTAAGCTCTGCCCTCCTCACCAAACCCCCCCTCAGCTGGATTCCACCTGCAACCAGCAGCAACACACTGCTTGAACCATGATTGCAAAGCTGCTCTCAGGAGGATTCGATTCAGTGACAAGCCCAAGTCCTTGCTGGCTCAGGACAGCAAAGAGCCACATCCATCATCACCACAGAGCCAGCACTGGCTTCACCTGAGAAACGTCCTGAGCTGGTCAAAATTCATTCTCATCACTGCATCACTACCCTACACAACACACTTCCCTCATCTCCCACCCCCATGAGGAAAACCCCCAAATTGCTCAGCTGGTTCCCTGTCACAATAAGTGTCACAGACATGTTTTGTGAAAAATCCTTTCCTTAGGATTTTTTCTCCTGAGAAGCCGAGAAGCCTCAAGAACAAAATGTAAACAATGATTATCTGCTGCTGTGGAATGCAACAGATTGGTGATTGTGATTGGTCTCATGTGGTTGTTTCTAATTAATGGCCAATCACAGTCCAGCTGTCCAGACTGTCTTGGTCAGTCACAAGCCTTTGTTATAATTTCTTTTCTATTCTTAGCAAACCTTCTGATGAAATCCTTTCTTCTATTATTTTAGTATAGTTTTAATATAATATATATCATAAAATAATAAATCAAACCTCCTGAAACACAGAGTCAATTTTCTCATCTCTTCCCTCATCCTTAGACCCCTGCAAACACCACCACACAATAAGCAAGGCAGGATGGCTCAGTTCAGCACAAACACATAGCACAAGGTTTGGGCCTCTCCATCTATTTCCTCATAAGCAACGAGAGCTCAACAGCAGTGCCACATGTTGCACCTGGGAACAGGACATCCAAAAAATTTCTCTGCTCCAGCTTCTTTGGGAGAAAGAATTCACTATCTGCCATTCTGAGCCTCCAATGTTACCTGTGTGACCAAACCCTGAAACAACAGATGCCTCGAGATTTTGAACTTCTCATGATCAGTCTTGCACTGCATTTTCATAAATAAACAAGTGACAATATTGCCAGTGGACTGTCAGATCCTGTCCTGGCAGGATTTCCCCATTCCCAGCATCTCCCAGCCAAAGGATACAGACTGGTAGCACACACAGATGTAAATGAACTATCCCAGGAAGAAGCTCTTCTGGAGAGCCTCAGTCCTGTGTCACAGGCTGCTACAAAGCACATGACTGAGCCTACAGGGCTCACATGGACTCTCCTACTCCCACAGGCCCTGAACAATTTGCAACAAAGCTCCCTCTCACAGCTGTGTCTCACATCCCTGTCACCCCTGTGGTAGCTCCTGGCTCCTGAACCTGTCAGTGCACTCTGCATCAGCCCAACCCACACTCTGGGCCAGGGCATTTACACTCCTTCTGCCTCCCCAAAACCTCTCCTCATGCAGGAGAGTGGGAACGGAAAAGTCAGGGAAGAGCTACAGCATCTCTCCACATGTTCCAGCAGAGGATGCCATAGCACATATATGATGCTTCAACATAGGTAAATGCTGAAAATGCATCCCAAAGATCTGGGAAATTAGTACTATCCCACCAGCTGAAAACATCCTGCTAACCCTTCCATGCTGCCTTCCTTCTTTAAAGCAACTCCCACCCTAAATTTCCTGTATTTTTAACTACCAAAGTTTATTTAGTGGTATGCAACACCATGTGAAATGCTTTACAAAAGTTCATGTAAATGGGAGTTATTGAATTTTAAACATCTACTTACTTACTATTCTCAAAGTAACTTACCAAATTAATTATTCTGTGACAAAATGTATTTGAACATTTTCAGTTAGCTCTGTATCTTTAAATTCTGTTATTCAGAATTTGAAGCATATGGCTTTAGAGAAGTTTTTTGACCATGCCTTGGTGGGATGGAGCCTCCTCAGTTCAGAGCCCCTTGGAAGAAGCTGCCACAGCCTTCATTCCCTAGCTCAGCACTTTGCAGGGCAAGTGTCCTGTCTATGGAAACACATGGTGCACAGGGATCAGTTTAACAGGGGTGTGCCAGCCCATGCCATACACTGCACTTTTGTCTGTGATGGGAGATTTCCCACACATGAGACACTGCCAGGAGGGACAATCTGATGTACTTCCTACCAGAACTCTTCTGTTCAAGAATACATCTCTCCTGGGTTTAGTGTGGCCATTACCTTGCAGCTTGCAGGTCCTTGCAGCTCCGCTGCCCAACCTTCTGTAACCAACACGCCACATTCTCCCTTCAGCTCAACATGGAGCTGCTTCCTTCCCCACTTCACAGCTTACAAACAGCTCATCTCCGTCCTGACCTTTGAAAAGTACCTTTGGTTTCTCACCAGTCCTCCACAACTGCATTTACTGTGATTTTAATATCCTGGATTGGATTTTTGCCTGTGCAGTTTTTTGGCTTTTACCAGGTACATGGACTGATCACACCAATAGTTCTGACTAAGAAGGGACTCCAAGGACTGTCCTTCACATGCACAGTCCACACTCTAGTCTAGCTGGCTTTTCAGTTTTAATTCCTACTGTTTTCTTGAGCCCCCAGCTGACCCCAAGCACAAGTCAGTGCACCTTCTGATAAAAATGCCATATTGCACAGCCTGATCCCAACCCTTTAACTGCCCCTTTAGCATGGCTGGAATGGGGACTACAGGAGAACCAGATCCAAGAACTGATCCAGGTTTAAAGGAACCACTGGCAACACTTATCTTTCTTTTAACTAAAGAAATGCCTACCAACAATTTTATCAGCACAAGTAAGATGACAGTGGAGGGTTGGCATAAGATTCTGGACACTGGAGCAACACCAGCACCTAAAACATATCCAGAGCTCACCTTTGGAGCCTTATTTACATCTTCAAAGACATTTGATGATTATGAGGTTTTTTTAGGACCTCAATATCTAAAATCTTCTAATACAAAAACATTTATGAAGCTGTACCATGTAACATTATTCTAATAACCTGTTAAGCTTTCACACAGGATGAAAATGCACCCACTGCAAGGAACTCCTCCTCCATCTCCAATAAGGAACAGCAGATGGACAGTGCCCAGCTAACACCTCAGTCAGCAGCACTGGCCCACAGGCCCCACTGCCTCCCAGCTGTAGCACCAAATGCCAAAGCTTTTCTGAGTAAAATCACTTCATCCTTGCCCACGTTACGACATCACACCTCTTTCCCTTGTTTAATTTGTGCACCAAATTAAGCAAACCTTCTGTTAGGACTAGATGCTGTTCACCATCCTCACTGAGCAAAGGGCTGACACAGTTCCTATCAATCAATTGCTGACCCCAACACTCCCAACAGGGATCCTTCCTGTCATGTTTCACAAATTACACCAGGCTGTCTTAATCTCACCAATTCAACAAGTCTGTCCTTTTCTTGTTTTATTCCTTCTTGGATACAAGCAGCTCTCATTTTTCCCTCACCCAAACCCAGAATGGACAATGACAAAGAAGCTGGATATCCAATGCCACGGAGTGGACGTTAGAGACGTTCTTCTGTAACATCAAGATTTGTCATATGAACGTGGAAAGCCTAAAATAAGGGCAAATATTGCATTGCAAACATTTATTCTTCAAGGCCCCCATCAGTCTAACAGGACATGAGGCTCTCACAGCTGAGCACAGAGCACCAAGATGGGAACAGAAGCACAAAGCTCCTCAACCAGTTTCCATCATACAGCTCTTGCTCTGCCTTTGAGCATCACTGTGTTGAAGTAAGATCAGACGCACATCAGGGCAGCCAGAATGTTTCCAGAAACTATTACAGTGTTAGAGGCACCACTGCCCTGGAATAAAACACCTGGTGCAAGTCTTTATGAGCTACCTGAGTGACTAAACAAGGCACAGATATCACAGTGAGTCAAATCTCAAACCTGAACTTTGTGTTGCTCAGAAAAGCAGCCCTGAACACTGGACCAAAGCTTTGCCATGTTTTATCTAAAGAAGCATGAGCAGCCCTGCTGTCCCTCGGGATTGCAGTGCAGGGGGCAGGGGCCTGGCCATGCAGCCCAGGCTGTCGTGCTGTGTGCTGTGGCAGGAGCAGCTCAGCCACTGCCATCCCTCTAGAGCACAGTCCTTCTTGCAGCTGAACTGTCTTCCTTCCTCCAGTCCTGCAGTAAGAAAAGATTAAAACATTAAGACCCATGGAAAACAGTAAAAAAAGAAAGGGGGAAAATACAGAGTAGAGGTGGCTTAAAACAAAATCACTGATTTCTGAAGTCACTGACTCCCCCAGTGCCAGCACTGTATCTCACAGGGAGAAGGGAATGGGAGGCGCTCCCTGAGCAGCAGTGATATGGTACAGTACAGGACCACTGCTGAAAAACAGAGACACAACATACAGATAGGGCAGTTTTCCAGAGTTGGAAAAATATGAAAGCTAAATTCTTTCTAAGATGGGCATTAATTTTGTTAAACTTCCACAGCTTGCTCCTCACATCACTGTAGAGTTGTGACCAATGCCTCAGAAAGCTTTACATAATCTTGTTTTTTCAAGGACATACATTTCTGCACTGTGCAGGATGTGGGACAGTGCAGATGTGCCATTCCACATGTGCTATATATAGCAGAGACAGTGACACACAACTGACAGCAATGTACCTACTCTAAATGTGCAATTCCAGTCTACACGTTGTATTACACACAGGTATTAGATGTGTGTGCACACATACATACAAACATATATGCACTCTGTGTCTCTTGAAAGATGAAAAGCAGAAGGAACAAGCTGGGACAGAAAGGTAAGGCAGGATACATGGTCACAAAAGTGTTTAATCACAAATTCTGCAAGTCCGGTTAGACCAAGCCCCTCTGTGCCAAGACTGAGAAGCACAAGCTACTTACCACAGCTGCTCACGGGCTGCAAGACAGCCTTGGAGTCCTGCCAGTGCCTCCTCCTCCCATGGCAGCAGAGCTGGAGCCCAGGGCAGGAAGCAGCTCAGCACTGCTCACACTGCCCCAGCTCTGCTCCCAAGCCAAACCACTCCTGCTCTGCTCTCCTCTAGGAGCCTTCTCTTGGGGCAGAATCTGTTCCAACACATTCAAACAGTAGGTTTAACAGGTTTGTTAAAGTAGGTCTAACAGCTCCTCTGATCCTCCTCTCCTACGCCGAGAACACAGGAAGCCTCAAACTTATTTTTATTAAACTGAGTTCTTTGTAAGCTCTAGTTTGAGCATGCTCCTTTGTAAGCATGGAGCTCCAGCCCTGTAGGGAGAAATCAATTCATTCTGGAAAGGTCAACCTTCAGAACGTTATAAAGCACACTTAAAATTCAAATAAAGAAAATCTGTATTTTAACTGTGCCAAATGTGGTTTAAATTAATTTTGATGCAACGAAACATTATTTGCTAATGAGATGTTAGCACAAGTTATGTTCTGACAAACTAGGTTCAGAGTCCCACTTTGCTCATCACTGTTTCTATACATAAACACTTAAAAAAAAAGGACAAAAAAAGGAACTGTGTCACAATGCAAAGAGCAAAACATTGTGATTTATTCACCTTCATTCAGTTGCTCAGATAACACAGATGTGTTAAACCACTCCCAAATGCTCCACTTCCTGCTGTGAGTACAGGAAGAGGCAGAGGACAGTTTAAGGAAAAGAAAGGCAGTTTCAAAAATCAGGATTCTAAAGAAGAGGAGGTATTTAGGGCCCCCCTGACACTGAGCTGGGGAAGCACAAGGGGAATGAAGGGAGGGGGGAAGGCAGCCAAGCTTTCCTGAAATAGCTGCTCACTGCCACTGCTGGGACAGAATCCAGAGCAAGTGCTCTGTCAGCATGACCCAGGACACTTCTCACAGCCATAGTCTTCCCTTTTTTTTTAAGGATAGGAAACAGAGAGAAAAGGGTTCAGACATCTTTCTTGGACATATCAGTTTAACACCTTTTTTCTCCCTCCCTCCCTCTTTTGCTGTTCTGGAAATGAAAGGGGTGAAATTTGGAAGCAGGATACACAAGAGCAGAGCAAGGAGGGGGAACAGTCAAAAGCCAGGGAGTCTGCCAGGAATTCTGCAAGAACCAGAGTCCCTGTCTGGGTGTTAATGGGTCTACACAAACTTTTTTTGTTTGCTTTTAAAAAAAGAGACATTTCTGAGGGGCTAGAACTTCTCACGGCCATGAAGCTTTTCGGAATTTAATATATTTTTTCCTCATGATTTTTCATAGAAGAAAAGCAAGGAAAATACCATAGTGGTCAAAATGAACATGAGCAAAGTGAACCACATGGGATGAACTCTGGTGGAAGGAAAAATGGAGATGGTGCTCCAGCTCCATGCAAAGAAAAACCCAGGAAAGGTCTAAGTCCTGATGAAGCATTCCTGAATACACCAGATGCTGCACATTCAACAATCCACTGATGTAATGTAGGAACAGAAATTCTCAATTCTGCTCTTTACCAATTTAGCTCAACAAATAATTCCATATGGTGAACAGCGCTGAACTGAGAAATTCCCACCACAGAAAAAATAACTGCAAATCTAAAAACTCCTGAGTTGGAAGAGATCCTGAGCTGAGGCAGCACTGCCACACGTTCCATGACATCATACATAAAACACCATCTATCTCTTACTTTACATCATTTTTCTCAGTAAGTCTTTAAGAGAAAAATCGGAGGCAATGTGTCAAAGGTACAACAATTAGCCCAGCTCTCAGAGGGATTATTTCTGCGACTAAAGGACAGGAGGCACCTGCTGAAATGCAGCAGGACAGATTTCAGCTTACCAAAACTAAAAGTTTGTTTTGGTGAAGAAAGGACTGAGACTGGAACCCAGTCTGTGCAGAGCCAGCAGGGTTATATGTGATCCTTCAACCAAAAGGATTTCTGGAGAACACCCCTTACAGAACCTGGCCCAGCCTCACCCAAGGAGCCTGACCTGCACCGATGGTCCCTCCCATGGAATCACAGCTGTCAGGCTGGAAACCCCTCTAAGGCAATGAAGGCCAAGCACCAAGCTGGCAGCAGCACCGTGCTCACCATGGCCCAGGAGCCCTGTGCCACAGGCACGAGCTTTGGAACCCTTCAGGGATGGTGACAACCCTGGCACAACCCACAGAAAACCTTCATCCAGTCTAAACCTCCAATGGGCCAACACGAGGTGTCTCCCCAGGAGCTCCCTGAAGAAGTTTCACACACATTTCTGAGTAACAGTACAGCTGGGCTTTGGGTTTTGTTTAATCAGAAAGGAAAATGTAAGATAAAGACAACAATTTTTCCCCTGAAAAATAAAAAGGAAACTAAGCCCCTGCTTTTAATTCCATCTTTCTAACAAGGCCACAAGTTACAAAATCTTTAGTGGAGGAACCTTGATTGGCCTATTCCTGAACACAGTTCAGATTCTTCTGAAAACATGTCAAATTCCAAACTGCACAATAATAATCCAATTCCTGCAGGGAAAAAAAGACAAAATATGAACAATTAAGTAAAAGCCTAATTCTATTTTGATGTACATCACCCTTCAACAGGGCTCAA
This sequence comes from Zonotrichia albicollis, assembly GCF_047830755.1. Lineage (NCBI taxonomy): Eukaryota > Metazoa > Chordata > Aves > Passeriformes > Passerellidae > Zonotrichia > Zonotrichia albicollis. The sequence continues at coordinate 1,594,239 of NC_133847.1, forward strand.
GTAAAAGCATCCCAAGTATATTCCAAACAAGTGCTCAACAAAACCAGCCATGAACATGTGGCAAAAGTACAAAAACTCCTTTGCGCTATTAACATAGATAATGTCATTTAAGTCTTAACACCAGTGTAAAATATCTATGAGTTGTTCCATTTAATTTTGAAAATCCATATAGAAAACAATGTTCATAACTCCATCCACAGGATTCTACAAAACTGCTGCTTCATCAACAAATCTTTGAACTGTTTCAATATGAAAACTCATTTTTTTCAAACTGCTCAAAAATCATTGCAGAGAATTTCCAAGCACTTGAATTGAAGCACAACCAAAGTATGAACTTGGTACATTTTTGCAGTTATTTCTAAAATAAGTTAATTTACATAAATCATCTCAAAATAACACAATGGGATTCAACTTCATTTTCGACATTTGGAAAGCAGTGTCATACTTTATTTAAAGTAAACCCATGTAAAAACAAAGTTTAAATGAAAATGGTACCTGAAAAATAAATTATTTGATATAAAACAAATCAATAACTTAAAAACACACTAAATATACAAAATGTGTAACCATATACTGTACAGTATGGAAAGCAATTGATAAAACCTTCTGTCCCACAAACAGATTAATTTATAAACAAAAGATTACATAAGTTAAAGGAAAGGAAATCAATAAAAAGACTAGAAGTACAGTATTATTCAAATTACTCATCAAATAAAGGTTTATCCCAACTTATGTTTCAAATGTCTCAAGTCATTTTCTTCTCAATGACCAAGTGAAAAAGTTCAGCCATACCACTAAAAACTTGCTCAAAAATGTTTAGAAATAAGGAACAACAGTAGGAGAATATTGAGATTCTAAAATGTGAACACAGAAGCAATTTTCCAAGGTTTCAGGTGGCAGTTCTACCATTACTGTTTTCCCATCATTAGCAACAAAAGAGAATTTCAGTGCTGAAAACTCCACTCAACAGAAAAATATTTCTAAACCTTTGTTGCTGTTGGATCGAGTGTGATCTAGAAGGAATCTCCAGAGTTGAATGTCAAACCCACCCATGGGGTGGCGAGTTCTGCTTTAGAGATCATAAAGACTTGGACTGCTTTTAACTCACGTAGGATGAGAAAGCAACACTTTGAGCTTGGTTTGGTTTCACTACATGAGATTACTGCAAACAGCAAGCACTGAGATGGTGCCGTACCTGCTCAAGCTACGAGCGGCCGCTCAGGAATGACCGGCGATTTTCAATCCACCGCTTGTCAGGGAGGCACGGCCTCTTCTGAGCGACAGGGAGGAACTGAGACCCTTTTTATGAACTCCACATGTTTCATTTTTTATATTAGTAAGGAGAAACCCAGTAATAATAAATACAATAATCAGAGAAAATAGCCACTGGCCTCTTGAGCTCTGGATTTATCCATCCTACTGTGCTGAGCAGCCAACCTTGAGAAGTGCAGAGCTACGTTAGAGGAACTTGCCGAAGGCACAAAAAGACTCTCCTGCTTCCAAATAGAGATTAAAATACCTCAGGTGACAAATTCAGCTCTTGGAAAATAAAAACAAAATGAGAAAAAGCCAAAACACAAGTGCAGCTCCACTCAGAGAGCTCAAGGGGTTGGTGTTTCTTTATGCTAAAGGTGAATTTGGTCCCTTCCCTCTAAAGCTATTTGTAGATGCCTAAATGTAGAAATGGAACAATAAGGTGCTTCATTGACAGAGTTAAAAAGAACACATTTCTTCAATATGGAACTAAAAAATACGGTGACCTTCTGACAGAGGCAGCCTCCAGACAAACTGCTCCATGTTTATGTGACTGAACCAGGCTACCAGCAGCTCACAAGAGCTGTGTGTTAAAAATCTCCCACAAACTCTAACCTTCTGCAGGCAGAGCTATCAGAGGAGCTACTTTAAATAAACAGTTTATCACATGACCTGTATATTGTGTTAGAAAAGTAAACATGGGGACTTTCTCCGAGTTTGTTCTTTTAAAGTACATATGTAATGATAAAACTATCCAAAAGGAACTTGAGTTATTGTCATTTAAAATGCACTGAAAAAAAAAAATCTCCTGAAATATTTGAAGAATTTCTACTTTATTGACCTGACCCAGAACACTAAAGCAACACAGAATTGTAACTAATGTTGAAGGACCTCAAGGATTATTCATTTTCCAAACTCAGCCTTAAAAGAATGGATCACTTTTACTGTTAATTCATCATTTGGTTTTGACTGCTGGATATTCTTTCTATAAATGATACCAAGTTTTTTAAAAACTTTTTTAAAAAAGATTTTTAACTGCTTTTTATAAATAACATTACTGCAATGTTCAATCCCCCTATAAAAATAGGTGTCCTTTCCATGCAAACAGCCTTTGGTCATCTGGACAAGGGCAAGTGACCAAACACTGACCAACCAGTGTTCACTGTGGTGACAATTTATCCTGCTCCAGTGACTTGTCTCTGGATTTTCCATGGTTTTCATACTCACATGATACAGATGTACAAAAAACATATCCAAGCAAATGGAAGGAAGAGCTGTGTGGCCACACACCCCACTGTGGTGATGTGACATCTCCCCTCACCTTAGAGCTGGATCCTGAAGCCTTCCCCAGTCCCAGAGCTAGAACAGATGCAGGGACTGGCAG